>NC_091769.1:71850192-72153223 GCF_029378745.1 Bos indicus
GTAGGTTGGTCATAGCTTTTCTTCCAAGGAGCAAGTGTCTTTTAATTTCATGGCTGCAGTCACCATCTGCAGTGATTTTGGAGCCCAAGAAAATAAAGTCTGTCACTGTTTCCATTGTTTCCCCATCTATTTGTCAGGAAGTGATGGGACCAGATGCCATGATCTTAATTTTTTGAATGTTGAGTTTTAACCCACTTTTTTCACTTTCCTCTTTCACTTTTATCAAGAGGTTCTTATGTTTCTCTTCACTTTCTGCCATAAGGGTGGTGTCATCTGCACATCTGAGGTTATTGATATTTCCAGTAAATAAATGGGACCAAAGAGAAAAAATACCCCCCTTTTTTTTCAGATTTCATTCAACATTAGTAACATTACCAGTTACTTCAAAAACTTCAGTTGTTCATGATGCATTATGTACAGACACCATTTTCCAGATCGATTTCTTTAGAACATAAGAGAATTGTGGAATGTTTCCATACTCAAATACACCTGGGAAATGCTACATAAGGTGGAACAGCATGTTAATGCCTCAGAAGTTTGCTAAACACTAACTTAAAATATATTAAATTATGAGAGACTTTTTCATGTGCTACTCATGAATTACTGATAATAGTATAATTTTATCTAATATCTAAGTACAGATATTAGATATATTTATATATCTGCATCGGAGAAGGCAATGGCACCCCACTCCAGTACTCTTGCCTGGAATATCCCATGGATGCAGGAGCCTAGTAGGCTGCAGTCCATGGGGTCGCTAAGAGTCCGATACGACTTCACTTTCACTTTCACTTTCACTTTTCACTTTCATGCATGGGAGAAGGAAATGGCAACCCACTCCAGTGTTCTTGCCTGGAGAATCCCAGGGACAGGGGAGCCTGGTGGGCTGCCGTCTATGGGGCTGCACAGAGTCGGACACGACTGAAGCGACTTAGCAGCAGCAGCAGCATATATATGCATTTTAGATATATGTCATGATGTATCTTCAAACATGCTATATCTCTTCATGTATAGTCTCATTTATTCAAAGATCCCTTCCACAGGAACACCTTTCTTGATCACTCCATCTGAAACAGCACCCCAGGTCCTAGTCTCTATCTCCTGACTCTGGTCATTTTCCTCTCCGATACTTACACACTCTGATACTGTTAGTTTATTGTGCTACCCCATCCCCACTAGAATGTAAACTCCGTAACAGCAAGGATTTTTATTCTTCACTGCTCTGTCCCCAAATTCCAAAACAGTTTCTGGCATACAAGCTCACAGGCTTAAGCAAGGTAAGGAAAGAGGGAGGTCCGCAGCGTGAACCACCTAAGAAGCTTGTGAGGACCAGGTCTCTCACTGAACATTCTGATTGGGCTTAAACTGTGGCCGCCCACCTGCTCCACCACAAGGCCCTGATTTACAGCAAAGGATGAAACCTTAGGATCCTAAACAGCTAAGAACTAAACACTGAATGCTCAGATTAATCACATCTATAAATGAGTCTTCCTAGAAGGCCTACACAGTGTCATAAACCTTAATTACGACAAAACAAAATTTTGACCTAAATTTATTGTCCAGAAAGTTTCTTCTGTGAAAGTCTTTATTCTTTATCAGTTAGGTTACCAAGATGATACCTCCAAAATTTTAAAATTAAAGGAGACATTATGAATTCTACATTATGAGATACTTCCCAAATGACATCAAAGAACACCCTGAAAGAAAAGAGCACAAAATAAAGATAAAGAATGCATAATATCTTTCATTTTGCTGACTGAACTGAATCTTATTTGAGTGGGTTTCATAAAATGGATATCAGAGGAAGTTTGCTATGGATGATATGAATGACAAACAAATATATGTTTGATTTAATAAAATTATGAATCATAGCCCATAAAATTACATTTCTTTCTCTTCTCATTATCAAACATTTTCTCCTCAAAGTTGATCTGTGGAGATATCATTTTTATTTTTTAAAAGTCTGATTATAATCCAACAGGAAAAAACTGAGTTAACATAAATGGCAGTAAATTTTTATATTTTATCTTTCAAAGTTAAATTTTTTTAAGGGTCTAATTTATTTATTTTTCCTCCCTTTTGAACCTCCCTCCTGTCTCCCTCCCCATCCCACCCCTCTAGCTTGATACAGAGCCCCTGTTAAAGAGTTTCCTGAGCCATACAGCAAATTCCCATTGGCTATCTATTTAACATATGGTAATACAAGTTTCCATGTTACTCTTCCCATACATCTCACCCTCTCTCCCCCTCTCTCCATGTCCATAAGTCTATTCTCTATGCTTGTTTTTCCATTGCTGCCCTATAAATAAGTTCTTCTAAAGCTAAATTTTTAATTGGATTTTTTATCTCAGATTTGGCTGAGGCTCCAAAAGGCTGAGAACAAAATATGTAGCTAGTACTTCCATATTACCAAGGAAATAAGAAAACCAGCTTTGTAACTCTTTGTCCCTAATTCATGCAACATAATAAAGTGTTAAAGCTGGAGAAACTAAAAGAGTTAGCAGCTGGAAGGAATATTTCATTGAAGGTGTGATCTCAAGTCAAATGAGATGGTCTTCCTGGAGAACATATCCAAGTTTAATACATGTTCTAGTGACTGAAGCACTGTGGGTTAGTGGCCAGTGAGCAGGTACGTGTCTGCAGAGTGCAGAGCTAAATTTGGGAAGTAAATGCAGTCTTCTACTATGGCCAAAGGAAAGTTGACAGGAGGCTGTCTTGGATCCAGCCCCAGAGGTCAGCCTAGAGCTGCTAGGAGACTTCGGCAAAAAGAGGCCAGAGTTGGTCCTTAGGATGTGGAAATTCACTAGAAATGCAAAGGAACTGCAGATGAGAGATCTTTAGGGATGAGGGTGATCTATACAAAGAATCCACTATGCTCCATAAAAGCTTTAAACACCTGCCACACACAGAGGAAGTCAACTGGCTTTTACATCATTGCCCTTCAAGCAAAATCTGTCTTGACCCTTCCTCTCTGCAGCCACACTTTTACCCTGGAAGGTCACAAGCTGTGCCTGGACCTGACTGAATTAACAAAAAAGCTAACTGGCCCCCTCTCTTCTACTGCAGGCTTCCACACAGAAGAGCCTTGACTATTGACTATATAGCCTTGTGGTAGAGAAAGTTTTAACTTTAAATGAACTAGGAAGAAGTTTATAAGGATATGACATTTTGAAGGCAATATGTGACTATGTTTTTGCCACTTGAGGTAGCTGAGGACATTTTGTTTTCCCAGAGTGACCAGAAAAGTTATGGAATCACCCTAGCATTCATCCAAAACAGCAAGGAAGAACCAGCCCCACAAAGCAGATTGGAAAAGGGTAAGGAAGGAAGAATAAAGGTTGTATTTGAAGCCTATGAGGCCTGCCACTTCAATGTACCCTGAAATATATTATTAATTATTCTTACTCACAATAAATAAAAGTTTGTTTTCATTCTTGACAAGCATGTTGGAATGTCCCAACATTTTATACCAGGGAGTCAGGTTTAGCAAACACTTTCTTATTCCAATATCACTAAGTCAAAGCAAAAGGCCATAATTATACAAATTAATGGCTTAGTGGGATAGAAGGGTAAACAGGAGCCTAACTAATGAATCTGCTAATTGTCTTTCCTTATTGTGAGCATCAGTATTCAGTACTTAGCTCTAACGTATCCAGTGGACAGGAAAGAACAGAACTTCACAGGCTGCCTGGCAGTTGGGTTGGAGGTTTTCCTATGAAGGCCTCCCTACTTTGGGTCCACCCCACAGAGTAGCTGAATGAGGGCTGAGGACTGCCTCAGTGTAGAGGGCACAGCAGAGGACCCAGAGGCTCCTCATAAGGTAGTAAGAGTGTTTCAGGCTGATTTTCATGCCTTTTTTTTTTTTTGAAATTTTAAAAGAAATTGGTCCCTGTCCAAGGATTTTAGAAAGAATCTTTCTCAAACAGGGGCTTTTTCATTTCCTCTCAAAGACTGTTTAAAAACTTCCAGCTGCTTTCACTCATTCTTCAACAACAAGCATTTACTGAGTACCCACTATGTTCCCAACCCTGGGTTAGCTGCCAGAAAAAAGAAGATTCATATTGGGAGATAATTCTCCATGAGTCCCTTCGTAATTCTGTATGTCTTATAATGAGGTCTTGACTATCCTTTCAAGAATGTCTTTGTAGCAAAGAGCCTTGGAAAATAGGGAGAGTCTCCCTCCCAGGTAGGGGCAGGTCTGTTTCCCATCCAGGACATGAAGAAGTCTCCCTTGGGAGACTTTTGTGGAGCAGGTTTGCTGGCGGGCCCTTAGAACGGGGGTCCCCAACATCTGGGATCTAATGCCTAAAGATGTGAGGTGCAGCTGATGTAATAATAATAATAGAAATAAAGTGCACAATAAACGTAATGTGTTTGAATCATCCTGAAACCATACCTTCCCAACCCTGGTCCATGGAAAAATTGTCTTCCATGGAACTGATTCCTGGTGCCAAACAAGTTGGGGACTGCTGCCTTACGAGATTGGAAGATTGCCTAAGCTAGAGTTCCTGGACTGCGACAAGCCCACCATGTGTGCAGCACCCACCTGGGCTGCTCTGCATCACTCCCGTGGGATTCAGGATTGCAGGCAAGGAACTGACTCAAACATGAAGCTCATGGTGCCTGCAATACGGTCAGTAAGTATGTCCTCTGTCCCTGACCCAGGAGTCCCCACTCCTCTGTCAGCTTCCATGGAACTGTGGCAGACTAGCTTGTTAGGTGGCAAGCAGGATAGAATCTCCAACTCCTCATAGTTCTCCACGTTCAGTTCCTCACATCAAGGAGCTCCAGGTTTCTGGGAGAAGTAGAAAACATATTTTAAAACAATGTCTACCTGGAGTATTAGACATATACTTATGGGCCCTTTGCGAAATCAGTGGAGAGGAAGAGTCAGGAGAGGTTTCCATGGCAGCCAAACATGGTGTGTGTAGAGAAGTAAACACTTTACTGATGCTGAAGGGTCAAATGTGAACCTGGCATTGATCCAGACTACAGCTGGAACGGCTGGCAGAGGCCTGAAGACAGAGACCCTTGTATTTCTCCAAAACTCAAAACGTGTGCTGTGTGCTTAGTCATGTCCAACTCTGCAATCCCATGACTATACCCCCACCAGGCTCCTCTGTGCATGGGATTTTTCCAGGCAAGAATTGGAGGGGTTACTGCCGGGAGCAAGAGCTCCACCCATGACAGAGGTCATGAGGAAGGAGGCTCGGCATACGCAAAGGCGGGATCAAGCCTCAGGAGTGCCCCTGGAAATTCTCGAGCATCTATCCCCAAAACCAGAGTCTGCCTACTTTCTGCTTTGTGCTCTCACCTACACCTCTGACTTTACGGGGGGCTGTCCCCCACTACTTCTCTCTGAAAAAAAAGAGTTAACTTACAGCTCCAGTTAATAATTCCTGGGTGTGACAGTGTTTCAACCTACAAACTCCTTTGGAAGTCCTCTAGCCTGCCTGAATAGGTTTTTCCAGCCACATGTGATTATTCAGAGCCTCCCAACTGTGAGAGGCATGAGATGTTCTAAACTGTCTGAATACAGATTCCTTTGAGCAGTTAAAAGATTGATTAGAAATTGTATTGGTGAAGGGTTTTTCACTTGTTGCGCCAAAGTTTGCTGCTAAGTTTCCATATCCCTTACCTGCTGTGTCCCTGGCAGTGTATTGATTAATATAATTGGTGTAAGTAGTGGCTTTAATGTTTGTAATCTTGGACCCTTGAGTTAATTCTTTTTCTTGTTATAGCCCACCACACCTTTGCCCTATAGGAATGCAACTTTATCTAATGCTTTTTGGAGGGTGGCGCCTGACTTTAGAATAATCTCCTTTAGAGAAAAATAAGTTTCTTAAAATGTTAACAGGCCTCCGGGCCAGAAGATGATGCAAATCACCTAAACTTTTGCATATGATAAGTCTGCAGGAAGAAAGCCTGGCTTACTGCATGACTCTACCCCTTCCCCCACTATCCTCTATGCATAACTTAAGGTATAAAAACTACTTTGGAAAATAAAGTGCGGGCCTTGTTCACGGAAACTTGGTCTCCCCATGTCGTTCTTTCTCTTACCTTCTGGCTGAATTATTCAGCCTCTTTTCTCCACTGAATTTCCTCACTGAGCTATCCTTATTTCAGCCTCTTTTCTCCACTGAATTTCTTCACTGAGCTATCCTTATTTAACCACTCTTTATATCCTTAATTAACGTTTAATTAAGCAATTGTTTCCTGATCCTCACCGACACCATCCCCGCTTCGAATTCCCTGGATCCACCGGGGCTGGACCCCGGCAGGTTGCCATTTCCTACTCCAGGGGATCTTCCCGACCCAGGGATCAAACGTCCATCTCTTGCACTGCCTGCATTGGCAGGCAGATTCTTTACTACTAGCGCCACCTGGGAAGCCCATATTTCTCTACAGGAGCCTAAGTTTTGGTTGTACTTGGTGGTTTCCAAAGAGAGGAACCACCTGGGGCGTCCCTGGTGGCACTAGGGGTAAAGAATCAACCTGCCACAACAAGAGACAAAGAGAGGCATACAAGCCAATCCATTGTGACACCAGAAAAATATATTAGAATATACAGATATGTAAGCTTTACTGAAAATATAATTTAACTTTATTAATATATAATATATGGATTGACACTGCCTCCCTCACTTGATCTATAGTTTTGGTGATTCCATGTCACACAGAACACAGAGATTCTCAAGGGAAGAGGCTAAGCTCCTCAATCACTGGTGGGCTTTTAGAATGTTATAACATTACAATCTATGAGTACTCAGTTAAGAATATGTGTAGATTATGCTACCTTGTTTTATTGAGCTAACACAATACGGATGGGCTTCCCGGGTGGCTCAGCAGGAAAGAATCCGCTTGTGGTGCAGAAGATGCAGGAGACTCAGCGGGTTCAATCCTCAGGTCGGGAAGATGCCCTGGAGAGGGCATAGCAACCCACTTGAGTATTCTAGCCTTAGAGAGCCCCATGGACAGAGGAGCCTGGCAGGCTACAGTCCATAGGGTCGCACAGAGTCGGACATAACGGAAGCGACTGAGCATGCACGTACAGTATGGACAACCGGCTAGAAAGGGTTTCAGCAAAGAAACCGCAGACCGATAGTAATCAGCAACGGTGCAAATACACAAACAAGTGACCTGAAAGTAGTCTGACAAACCAGCCACCTTATAAGCTAAAATCAGTGACAATTTAATCAGATCTAACCACAAGAATTCATTTCCTTATTAATTGAAATATGGATCAATATCCACCATCAGTAAAGATGAACCTCATTATAAGTAATAATTCTTGAGGTAATAGGTAATGCTGGTGTCAAGTCACCACAATCCGCAAGACATTGTAAAACCTGAGCATTCTAAACATGGAGGTAACCATTTCAGTTTTTTCAGTGTTACTTAATGTTATATGTGCTTCAACTCAGAAAATGGTGTTGCAAGATGCATTAAAAATACTGCTGTGGGATTTCCCTGGTGGTCCAGTGGTTAGTATTTTGAGCTTTCACTGCTAGGGGCCTGGGTTTGATCCCTGGTTGGGAAGCTAAGATCCCACAAACTGTGTTGTGGCAAAAAGAAAGGAAGAAATGCAATTTTTAGAAACTGCTGTATATTTGAAGAGATGTGTATTAGTACAAATTACACAATGTGGGAGGTTTGCTATACAGTTGGATGAAAGTCCTGGGGTTTCAACATGTCTAAGCTTATGGTGTTTACTAGTATCTGTTTCAAGGATAAAATACACAAAGTTGCTTATGGTGATGTATGAAGCAGTGATTCTCAACTCCAACTGCTCAACAGAACTAACTGGGTATTTTTTTTTTAACCTGGCCAAGGCCAGGTCCCATCCTAGACCTATTAAATTGGAATCACTATAAATACTTCTTTTGTTAGGAAAGGGGAAAGGAAGGAAGGTTGCAGTGATAGCATCTCACTGTGAAACCCATTCCTGAATCATTTAAAAACAAACTATTGCTACAAAAAAGTTAAAGCCAGGACTGCACAAATTGCTACTAGAGCTCATCAGTGTATAGTCAGTTCCGTTATAACATGACATGCAATCTTCATAATCACAGCACCACACTATGCAAAATTGCAACAAAAATCACAGTGCTTATGAAGACAATGGAGTGAAAGCAAAGCACTTAAAAACTTGGTCAGTACCAGTTTTTGTTTTTGTTTTTTTTTAAGTTAAAGTGAAAGTTGCTCAGTCATGTCCAACTCTTTGCAATCCCATGGAGTATACAGTCCATGGAATTCTCCAGGCCAGAATACTGGAGTGGGCAGCCTTTCCCTTCTCCAGGGGATCTTCCCAACCCAGGGAGCAAACCCAGGTCTCCCGCATTGCAGGCAGATTCTTCACCAGCTGAGCCACAAGGGAAGCCCAAGAATACTGGAGTGGGTAGCCTATCTCTTCTCCAAATAATCTTTCTGACCCAGGAATTGAACCAGGGTCTCCTGCATTGCAGGCAGATTCTTTACCAACTGAGTCTTTTCTTTTTTTTTTAAGGAGATAAAATTTTAATAAAATCAGAAACACAGTTTTACATGTCTTAAATGGCTAAGACCCTTGAAAAAGGCCTGAAGGTTTGTGTTGCAGCTTGTGGGTCGTTGTGTAGTGGTGAAGGAGGGTTATCTGAAATTGGATGGAAAGTTATAACACCAGATGTGAACAGGTATGACTCATCTCATAACACACAACACGGTAAACTGAGGCAGCTAATAAACATTTGAGAGTAGGTGTGTGTACGTGTGTCCTGATTCAGCAATTTTCTGTATTCACCCAGATTCACACAGCATTTCTTGTGGATGAAACTGTGCATGCTGCTGCTAAGTCGCTTCAGTCGTGTCCGACTCTGTGCGGCCCCATAGACGGCAGCCCACCAGGCTCCCCTGTCCCTGGGATTCTCCAGGCAAGAACACTGGAGTGGGTTGCCATTTACTTCTCCAATGCATGAAAGTGAAAAGTGAAAGTGAAGTCGCTCAGTCGTGTCCAACTCTTAGCGACCCCGTGGACTGCAGCCTACCAGGCTCCTCCGTCCATGGGATTTTCCAGGCAAGAGTACTGGTGTGGGGTGCCATTGCCTTCTCTAGAAACTGTGCATAAGCAAACACAAAGTTGTGTTATGCTCAAAGTAATCCCAAATATATCCATTGCATTGGAACAAACTCACATTTTCATATGTTTTATAGCAGAACTGACTACTTAAAATTACAAAAAACAATGCAATGAAATACAACACAGTCTTTCAATAATTTGCAATGAGATGGGTAGTGACCAAGAAAAACTCTTACATCTAATCAAAGTTTGCACATTATCTCACTGTAAAAAAAAAGATTTATTGAACTTTTAGTTATCCATTTTTATCTCACAAAAAAAGACAAGTCTCTAAATTTGCTGACATCTCCTGATATGACAAAAGCCTTCTGCAATGCGGTACTAAGTAGACACATAAACTCTCCCTTCATCATAAAGGTGGCATTTTAACCACAAGGGAGGAAATAATGGCTTTTCAAACAAGACAACCCCTGAAGGGAGCATACTGAAAATGAATAATTGGAAATGATTCCATTATCAGGTAATTTTTGCTGAAAATGATGTGTGTCATATATAAAAACTCTCATACCTGCACACATTAAATTGGAAACTGAATTTTCCAATCCATCTAAAAATCTTCCACTGAAGACTTTCTGTCAATAGGTTTTGAAGCCAACTGTGAAAAGTATACACAGCATCACTTCTAATTAGTTTTGCAGGGAAATTATTATCAAAGACAGAGGTTTATTGGCCAAATTCAATATAAAAAAAAAAACAAACCTTTGCATGATTGAGGGATGGAACTGAAAATTGAGTATCTGGATGTAATAAGTTCAACCAATGATCTACTTATTCCTTTAGAAAATGCATGCCTTTGTAAAGTATCTTTTTCAGACTTGAGAGTTAATAAAACCAAGCATGCAACTAAAATAGCCTTGAAGACAGATCTTCAGATCATTCCATCAGAAGGTGTTAGACTTAGATTTTCAGAAACTTTGAAAGCATATTAAATTGCAATCATGTTGTTCAGTATCAAAAGTAAAAAAAAAGTATCATTAATAAAAATCAAATACAAAATACATGTATTTTGTCTTTAACTTATCCATTTTCCTCTATGTCTAACATATAAGTATATGTAGATAGTTTATAAATAAATAAAAATACAAATTAATATACATATACATGTTCAAAAATTTTACTGATAGATGTCACAATCAAAAAAGGTTTAAAGACCACTGCTAGAGTTGATGAGGAGATTAAACTGTTGAGCATTCAACTACATTCAACTATATGTATAATCAACTATATGCATTCAACTACAAGTTATCAGAAATTCTACTTCTGGGTTTAATTTTCTTAAAAGAACCCTAGGTGTAGGACAGTCCCAGGCTGGGACTCATAAAAGGTCCAGACTCCTTCTATAAAGTCTCTTTAAAATGTGGACTCTCCCTCATGCAGACATAATGACTGCTGTACCCTTAGATATCATGTCCACATTCCAGGCAGGATGAAGAGGGAAAAGTGAAGTGAAAAAGACAGATCATGCACATTAGCTGAGGCCCTCCACAGATAACCCAGGGCTAGGCACCCAAGGGAAAAAAAATCCAGAGAGGTCAGTTAAGGCTCTTACTGTATTATACACATACACACACACACACGTACATATATACACATCATGGCAGATAATAGACCCAGAGCCCAAAAGCTGGGCATCAACAAGAGCCACTGTAGAGAAGCAAACAGAAAGCCTGATCTCTAGCTGACTGAGTACTGGAGTGGCAGTGAGGGGCCTACTGGAGCCAGGGCTGGTGTCCTGGGCTGGTGTTCATGGGGTCCTCGCTGTGCAGCAGCCTGGCACCTGCCCCACATCTGAAAGCAAAGGCTATAAAGACATAAAGTCAGCACTTCTCTGGAAAGAGCCATCAGTTCAATGTAGAGAAAGACTATGAAAAGGACTAGCTAAATGAACTTCTCACAAGTCCACTCCATCTCATACTTTTAAACCCATTAATTCATTTTTTCAAACAATAATTCATCAGTGTATCTACGGAATTACAATCTAGCAAGCTAGATTGGGCCCTACTTCAAAGTATTCTTTGGGAAAACCCTGATTGGAAATGCTAAAAAATTATTCTCTGAAGGATCTTATTCATTTACCCATGTAAAGCAAACTCAATGATTTTAGGCTAACGACAAGCAACCCAAACAACAAAATAAATATAGAAAGTCCACAGTTTAGAATGGCAGCCAAGTTCTCTCTGGGATGATTTTTATCCTGAAGAAGAAAAGTTATCCTGATTTAACTTCTGTGTGATTTTCTCACATACAGTACTTTTGAAATTTTTGCTCTGCAATAGTCAGAATCAGCTTCTTTGTTAAAACAGCAGCAATAGTAACATTTAAGGCCAAGATTGTATATCTCTCACAATAGGATGTCCAAGCTGTTTTATATCGCTCAAGACTCAAAAGTCTTGTGTATTTTCCATATACTCCACACAGGGCATGTAATAAATTACTGCTGAGATGCAACCACTTAAAGCAAGACAGTTCATATTTACTCTGAAAAACGATTTCTTCTTTAAGCTTTTTTCAAGGTCACTGTCACAGGCACCGATGCTTCTCTTAAAAATGTTTATTCTTTACCCTGCACTGGGTAAAGTTCCATTCCACAACCTAAAACAGAATTTTCTCTCTTGGATCTCACCTTCTGAGGGCAAGAGCTCTGGGATAACTAAAGAAGAGTCCTTGGGGTCCCCCAATACAAGCAAAAGCCTCCTTCCACTCCACAGGAGCCATCCCTGCTTCTCCCTTGGGGACGGCACTGCATTGCTCATCCCTTCTCCCTCTCACGCTTAAATCTCTTGCCTGACTTCAAAAACCCCCTCCTAAACCTTACGTACCCCTGAAGTTGCCAAGGCCTCTCTATCTCATTCTCTTCAGGCCAAGATTCTTAGATGGGAATCTGTACTGTCATCACCCTCGAGTCTCACTCTCTCCACTAGCTCCTGGTCCACCAACCAATGCCTACTGAGCTGGGACTTCTGTAGAAGTTATCTATGGACACTTAGCATCTCTGTGTCCTCCAGGCAACACAAAGGTGCTTCATGGTGGCTCTCCTTCCCCGCCAAGTTCTCCACCACTCAGCCCTTCTCCCATCCCATACTAATTTCACACAGTCCTCCTTTCCCGGCCTGAATCCTGCAGTCAAATTGTTTAGTACCCTACCTCCTCCTTAGATTCCCCCTTTCTTCCTCATTTGCTTAATGCTGATTCTCAGGCACAGAGGACTCCAGGGCCTTTGTCTACCTGTATCCTTCTCTAGCTGCCCAGGTAAGCTGCTCTCCATTTTCTCTGTTGTTGAACAATTCCCCCCTTCATGCCTTTCCTCAGAGCACTGCTTCGGCGAGTGGTGTCCCTGGTCCCTACCACTGTGCAGTCACTTACGCCTCCTGTCCTTAGACAGATATGAAGTCCTTCCATGTACTTCCCTGATTAATCCTCACATCGCTTATTTTACCCAATCTCCCCTAAAAAACCGAAGCCCAATTTCTCCCTGATGCTTAATGTATGATCCTTGTCTCCTATTTCTTTCATGATTATCTTTAATGCTATACGGATCATTTTAGAGAAAGGAGTGCAAATACACAGGCCCCTAAACATGCATGTAAATACAACAGGTTCTCAAGTAATTAATGCCGTTTCAGACTTTTTGCAAAGAACAAAATAGCCAGTCCCCAGGAAGTTGCTCTGCATCCTCACCCATCTCCAATAGCATCTCGTCCACATCTCTATTGCTACAGAGCTGACCACACGGTAATGCTGCTCACTGTCTGCCTTGCCAATCCCCAAGGAACTTCTAGGACATCAGGATGAAATCATATTTAGCTCTCTGTCTCCAGCATCTCACACAGTGCTTGAGACAAAGTAAGGGCTTAATAAACATTTACTGCATACAGAAATGAGTTTTGAGATGGAATATTCAAACTAGGTTTTGACTAATACCCAGGATAAGATTAAGATCTGGTGGAGGGAGAAGGGAAGTCATACAAAAAGATATTGTGAAAGACTAAGTTATAAAATACTCAGTACCAATAGTGAAAGTGTTAGTCACTCAGTCAAGCCCAACTCTTTGCAGTGCCCTGGACTGCCTCCTGCACTGCAGGAAGATTCTTTACCATCTGAGCCACCAGGGAAGCCCAATAAGGGTTGTTTTATGTATGTTTTAATGGCAGATCTCAGCATGATAAAATAAATAAATATATGTGGTAAATTTACTAGAAAACAGGAGGGGGCACCATAAGAAATGTTTCTGCTTTGAAGGGAATAGTCAAACATGGAGCTCAAGTCCTAATATACAAGTACCCACTTAATTAGGAAATTGTTAGTAAGTGCCTATATGTGACAGGCACTCAGCCAAGAGTAGGGGTTACAAAAATGATAGTTAGTCCCTGTCCTCACAGGACCTCTACTTAATGTTTAGTGAAATAGACATTAACAAACTAGTAGTAATAAAAATGAAACGTAATTGCAAATGGTGATAAGAACTGTGAAGAAAAAAATGAAAGGGATCATGAGACTATATGCAGGATGATCTAACCAAGATGATGCTTCAAGGTGGGGAGAGGTTCCATTTGTTTTAAGGCAGGAAAAAGGTGTACGTGGATCAATTTCTTAAAAAATCAAGTTGCCCTATATTCTCCTCCAACTATCTGTCAAAATAGACGTGCATCCCATTGTCCTGACAAAGGCGGAGTCCTAAAGAAGATGGTCTCCATGTTTATTGTTTGTAAAGACAGGCATGTTGCCCTCTCAATAAATATGCCTCAACGCCCTCAACCTCTTCCGTATTAATGGACGATTGCTAACACTAAAACATCTGTCTATCTACAAGGTTATTCTCCCTTTGATTTGTTTTTCTATAAGAAAATTTCTGAAGAGTGGAACTGCTGGTTTAATAGTAGAAGCATTTCCACGCCTCATCCCGCAGTGCTGATGCTGGAGTGTGCACCTAACTACCCATAGCTTTGTCAGCAGCACATTTCAACAGCTTCTCTATTTCTGCAAGTTGAATAGATGCAAACTAGGGCCTAATTTTCATCTCTTTACTGGGAGTTAAACAGTTTTCAAAAAACAGTTTGCTGGGCTTTTTCTTTTATGTCGTTTTGAATAATTACTTACCTTCTCTAAGCTTAATGTTCCATATATGCCAAACAGGCATAATAACAATACTCATCTCTGTAGTGTCGCTTAAGAATCAAGTGAAATAATGTTCTTCAAATGCTAAACCCAACATCTGGGATGTAATAAACATTCAACAGATGATAACTACTATGCCTATTTATTCATTATCAATTTAGTTCTTTTAGATTCGTGAGTACTCATATTATGTTTTAGGTAATAAACATCAACCTTGGGAAAATGATTGAAAATATTTTCTTTCATTCTATGATTTTCTTTATTGTCTTAATTTTGCTTGTTCTTCTTATACAGAAGGGACTTCCCTGGTGGCTCAGAGAGGAAGGAATCTGCCTGCAATGCGGGAGACATGGGTTCCATCCCTGGGTCGGAAAGACCCCCTGGAGAAGGAAATGGAGAAGGCTTTGTAAAATAAACATGTTTTGAGGGAGGGTCCATGGACTTCTATTGATATTTCAGCTTTATTTTCTGGATTCTGTGACCCCTATATTGATGGTTTAAGTTTATAGGGGGGTTAGATGAATGGTACGGAGAAGTCAATGGCACGCCACTCCAGTACTCTTGCCTGGAAAATTTCATGGATGGAGGAGCCTGGTAGGCTGCAGTCCATGGGGTCGCTAAGAGTCGGACATGACTGAGCGACTTCACTTTCACTTTTCACTTTCATGCATTGGGGAAGGAAATGGCAACCCACTCCAGTGTTCTTGCCTGGAGAATCCCAGGGACGGGGGAGCCTGGTGGGCTGCTGTCTATGGGGTTGCACAGAGTCGGACACGACTGAAGTGACTTAGCAGCAGCAGCAGATGAATGGTAAAGAAGATGTGGTATATATACATATATAACATATATATACATTATTTATATATATATATATATACACATGTGTGCATGGTATGTCGCTTCAGTCAAGTCCGACTCTTTGCGACCCTATGGACTATAGCCTGCCAGGCCTCTCTGTCCAAAGAATTCTCCAGGCAAGAATACTGTAGTGGGTTGCCATGCCCTCCTCCAGGGGATCTTCCTGACCCAGGGATCAAACCCATGTTTCCTGCATTGCAGGCAGATTCTTTACTGCTGAGCCACTTGGGAAGCCCCTAGATATACACATACATACATACATATATAATGGAATATTACTCAGCTATATAAAAAAATGAAATAATGCCATTTGCAGCAACATGAATGGACCTAGAAATTGTCACGCTGAGTGACATTCAGTCAGACAAACTAAGACAAATATCATATGATATAGCTTATATGAGAATCTAAAAAAGGGTACAAATTAATGTACCTACAAAACAGAAATAGAATTACAGATGAGGAAAACAAATATATGGTAATTAGTGGGTGGAGGGGAGGGATAAACTGGGAGATTGGGACTGACATATAAACATTACTATACATAAAATGGATAACTAATAAGGATCTACTGTATAGACAACACAGGGAACTCTACTCAATACTCTGCAATGGCCTATAGAGGAAAAGAATCTTAAAAAGACAGGATATATGTATAACTGATTCACTTTGCTGTACACCTGAAACTAACACAAAATTGTAAATCAACTTACCCCAACAAAAATTAAAAGTTTATAGGAGGAGGAGAGTTCACCCTTACTTCAAAACCAAGAAAATTGCCCAGAACGTCATTTTCTAGAAAAGTAAGATGCTGTATAGTATTTACCATGCAGATGCGTGTATCTGTGGTGACTCCTGAAATCTGTTATTCGGGAAATACACCCCTCACACAAAGATGCAGCGACAGCTCCCTTGCTGAAGTCCTTCCCTTTAACCTGAACTAGCTGATTTTTTTTCAAAATACAGTTTTAGGAACTGCAGCAATAAGAACTTCTGGCAAGCAACTAGCTGAAAAAGCAACTGTATTGCATTCTACTCTTTAATTTTTATACTCACCAACTAAGAAGTGTAGATCCCCAAATTCAAGGCATTATTAGAATTATCATAATGTATAAAATTCCTGATTTCATTAATGAGACTTGTTCAATAAAAGGTAATAAACTTCCTATGTGCTAAAATCTGAGCCTAAGCCACACAGTCCTTCTAAGAGCACTTCCTTCCCATCTTCCAGCTTAGATGGGGAAGGGCTCAAAACTACCCACAGCCTAACTTTCTGCCTCGCTGCTCCAGCCACGTGATTCAACTTTGACCTCTACCCTCCTCAGTCAAACAAGTACCAGACTTGAAGTCTAAAGACTCTGTCATTTACTTACTGGTAATACAGGGGAATCACTTAACCCTTCTCAGCCTCAGAGGACCCAGCAGTAAAGTGGAGATAATAAAATAATACTGACCATGTCTATCTCAAATAGCTGAAGTGAGGACCAGATGCTAGAATTATGCCTATTTCTTGATGCCAGGTTTGACCCCAAGCAAGGAAGCCAGTATCAGGAAGTTCCTTACAATAATTAAAAGAGGTTTCTATTTCAGAAAGCAGATGGCACATTAGAAGTTTCATTCTGCTGGTGCCCTGTGCCTATGTCCAGATGTCTGTCCAAAATCCTAATCCTTAGCCAGGTTCCCAAAGCTTTGTGGCCCAGACCTCCTGCCTTGAGCTGCATGCCCTGCTGTTGTTCAGTTTGCTTGCCTGGATCCTGATATCTGATCTTAGATTTTGTAGATGTGACTCTTTATCTGCTATCCTGTCTTAGTTTAGGGTTTCTTAATCTCAGCAATATTGACATTTTGGACTGGATAATTCTCTGTTGTGAAGGGCCATCCTGTGTTACTATAGAATGGTTAGCAACATCCCCAGTCTCTACCCACTAGATTCCAAAGCGTCCCTGGGTCATGTCAATCAAAAATGTCTCCTAAGTCCATCAACAGATGAATGGATAAAGAAGATGTGGTACACATATACAATGGAATATTACTCAGCCATATAAAGGAATGAAATTGGGTCATTTGTAATGATGTGGATGAACCTAGAGTCTGTCACACAGAGTGAAGTAAGTCAGAAATAGAAAAACAAATCTCATAGATTAATGCACATATATATGTAGAATCTAGAAAAATGGTACTGATGAGCCTAATTTGCAGGGCAGCAATAAGAGACACAGAGAACAGACTCGCAGACACAGCAAGGGGAGGAGAAGGTGGAACAAACTGAGAGAAGAGCATTGGCATATATACATACCATGCGTAAAACAGATGGCTGGTGGGAGGCTGCTGTGTAGTACAGGGAGTTCAGCTGGGTGCTCTGTGATGGCCTGATGGGTGGCAGGAAGAGGGGTGGGAAGGAGGCTCAAGATGGAGGGGATACATGGTACGGCCGGTTCACTTTGCTGTGTGCCAGCGGCTGGCACAACATTGTGAAGCAATTATATTCCAATAAAAAAATGTCCCCAGATGTTGCCAAACGCTCCCTGAGGAGAACACTGCTCCCACATCTCCTGTTGAGGAGTTAGCTAACCCTCTTAAACTTGACCTCTGGCTCTCTGATCTGTGGCCCTTGCTTGCCAGCCCTAATACATTTTAGACAAACACTGCTCTTGTTCTCCTCCTAGCTTTCCCTACTATTAAAAACCTGGAGTATCCAGAAAGATGCTCTAACACAGAGAAAGTTGTTGTAAAATAATAATAGAATAGTTTAAAATGTGTTCTCTGATTTTTCAAAGTCTCACTGCCTGCTATGCAGCCCACAGTGCGAGAAAAATACAGCCATGGCGCATCTGGGCTTCTGGCCTCCAAGGGCACAGCTCCCCACAGCTCAGGCCAGCAGTCATCAAACCAGGAGTGTATACAAAGCACAAAAGGCCATAAAACAATGTCATCATGTGCTCTTAAAAGTAAAGAGAATTTTGGAGTTTTACTGCCTCGGTGCCCCATCTCACCTTCAGTTCTACAGAAGATAAACCAGAGGTCTGCAGAGGCTAAATGGCATGCCCACTGTCATAAAGCTATTTAGCAACCGAATTCAGACCAGAAGCCTATAATCTCATCACATGGTACTCATTCCAGGCATGGTGGAACAGTTTGTGGTACCCATTTCCAATATCATAGTTCATACATTTCATTGTTTAGTACTGGATTTTCTCTTTGCATTTGTATGTTTTATACTATTAAACATATCATAATACACTTACTATATTTCCCCACCAGACAGACTTAAAAAAAAAGAAGTTGATAAAAAAGCACTAAACCATAATATCAGGAGATCAGAAAAGCACCAAAAAGAAGAGAGAAGGAGAGTGGAAAAGGAGAGAACACACATTTATGAGCACAAACTAAACACTTTTAACTAATTGTCTCGGTTGGTTCTCAACATGATCCTATGATGTACATTTGAATATTGACTCCACCACTGAACAACCAGTAAGTTGTTCAGTAAGTTGTAAGTAAGTAACTTACCTTTGGTAAGTTACTTAGGCTCTCTGTGCCTCAGCTTCCTCACCTGTAAAATGGGTATAATAATAGAACGTACCTCTCTATATAGTTGTGGGATTAAAAGATTAAATGTATATAAAATGTAGAGCACAGTGGCTGCCACAGAGTAATGATTTCATAACTGTCAGAAATTCTTGTTCTGTTTTCTAGCAAGCTGTGTCTTTTTCACCTCCATGTTTCCGATCCCAGTCCAGCCATGTAACCATAATTCTGAGCTGCTCACTGGAAGCCCCTTCCAGACTTTGCATTGGCTAATGACTCCTGGAGACAAGTGACAAAGAAGACAAAGGTCCAGGGATAATCTCTCTATAGAGGCCTAGACTTGCTCAAGAAATGCTTCTAAGCCAGAAATTCAAAACACAGAGATGAATAAAACATAAGGCTTCCACACAAGCAGCACACAGTTTTTTAGCTAACAAATGTTTACTGAGCTCCTGCTCTGTGCTAGGGTCCATGCCTGGCTCTGAGGATACCATGGAGGAAGGAGAGGCCCCTGCTTTCACAGTGACTAGATTCTAAGGACAATAAACAAATAAGCAAAAACACAAAAGCAGCTAGCGATGAGTCCAAAGGAGAAAATAAAACGGACTTGACTGACAGGGAGGGTTGGGAAGTGGGGCGTGGTATTTACGGTGGGTGGTCAGGGAGGGCCCCTCTGAGGAAGTAACGGTACAGCTACTACCTGGCTGATAAGAAGCACCTGGCCGAGCAAAAGTTTGGAGGCAATAAATGGGTTTACAGCCAACAAGAACATGTACGTGTGTGGTTCTTACTGCAGTTTTCTTCTTTGCATCACTTGAGTTCATTTTCTACTGGACTTGCCCTCCTGTTGGCTGCCATAGCAACCTAGGCAGACCATTTTATTTTGCCCACCAAGTCACTCATCAGCCCACACTTGGCACACACTCAATCCTAGCAACTAGTCATGGAAACATTACTGAGAAAACAATAGACTCCATAACTCTTTACATCAGCTTCAAGGACTATTCAGCTCTAACTGAAAATAAATCAGGCAGCCCTGTCCCAGGAGAAATCCTCCGTCATTGCCCCTCCTTCACAAATAATAAGCTCAGCTTCTCAAACCAGCCTCTACCTTGCTTTCAACAAAAGGCTCTGATCAGCCAACCAAGTGACCCAGAACAGCCCTGTCTGATGCCACATGGGGTTCTTCTCTACCCCTCTGTACTCAAACTTCCTTGTACTTTCCCTCTGAATATATCTGCATTTCAGACTCTTCTCATTTCAGATTTTTCTATAAGACATATTCCCGGAAGTTGCAGCCTATGTACGGTTTGCTTCACTCATCTGTGATATATAACTCAAGTTCCCCCATACAAGCAAATGAACAGGAGACTTTCGTGTTTAATGAGCCATGTAGGACCAAAATAAATTGCCACCCCACTTCCCTCCCAGGAAATGAGTTCAGGGAAGACTTGCTTACTTTTGCTTGCCTCACACTGGGATGTAGCTTGGCAAATACAATTTTACATCTTTAACAATTCAGAATCATTTCTCCTGACATGGGAATTCTTTCCATGCATCTCTGCCATCACTTCCTGAAGATTTTCAAATATTTGCCCCTGGTTTTTATTCTAAAAGGAAAGCTAGGGACTTCCCTGGACGTCCAGTGATTAAGACTCCATGCTCCCAATGCAAGGGATGCAGGTCTGATCCCTGATCAGGGAGCTAAGATCTCACACACTTTGGGGCAAACGCCACCCCCCAAAAAACACCAGAAAACAGAAGCAACACTGTAAAAACTCAATAAAGACTTTAAAAATGGTCCACATAAAAATAAAGAAAGAAAGAAGAAAGTAAGAGTGAAAGTCGCTCAGTCGTGTCCCACTCTTTGTGATTCCATGGACTGTAGCTCACCAGGCTCCTCTGTCCATGGAATTCTCCAGGCCAGAATACTGGTGTGAGTAGCTGGAATTAAACATACATGACCAAGTTTATCCAAAGATCTAATCATGTTTGCAATACTGAAGTACTGGGTTAAGTGTATCATGAGAAAAGAGAAAGAGACTGGCTGTAATACCTAAGCAGAAGGCAAGGGTTGTGTTCTGACTTTCCCTGAAGGGCTGTGCTGATTTCTTGTGCCCACCTTGTGGCAGGCACTGGACAAGAGCACAGAGGGGAGATGATAATAGAGGCCTGAAAGAAGAGTTTGGTGAAGAAGAGCAGCTATTAATGTAGCCTGGAAGGAAGGCTGCAGAACATCCATTTACATACCAGCAGCAGAGTAACGGCAAACTGCCTTAAAACCAGATGTCAGTGGTCTAATTATCTCCCAGTTTAGATCTCAGGCAACGACTTTCTACAGATGCAGCTACAGAAGGGTCCTCATCATAGAACACCTGGACAGCTGCTTGTTGCTACACCACAAGAGTAAAGGCACTGCTGCTTGCAACTGACAGGTGATTTTTCACCCCCATGGCCCAAAGGTAGATAGTTATAAAAATCTAACAGTGGGGGAGAGCGAAGTCTTATGATTTCAGTATGAAAATCTTGGCTCTAAAGAGACATAGAGTCACAAACCAGTTTTCTGAAGCACTGAACATCTATAAGTAATAAGGAAGCAAGATAGGGTATAAAAGGTACGATACACAATCCTATGTTAATGAAGTAAAGCTGGATGGTAAATCCTTATGTCTGCTTACTCCACTTCTGCCAAATACTATATTTTTCAGCCTCTCTGCCTTTCACCATATCTTTGTTTGACCTCATAGCTCTGTATTGACACAGCCAGTTAATGATGAACTTCAGGATATTTGGTCTTTTTTTGGCCCTAAAATGAGCTTCTTATTTCCCATTCTTTCTACTCAAGAGGCTAGCAACCACATAGCAATCCCTCATTCAATCACTAATGAACATCTGAGTGCCTTGTAAACACACAGTGCTGTTTGGGAGGGGTTCAAAAATAAATTAGATGTGTTCTCTTAGGGATCTTGTGATCTGGCAGAAGGAGAATAAAAATATACATGAGTAACTACAATACACAACAAAACACTCCATTTGGTAAAAGAGAAGAAATCAAAATGTGATGTGACAAGATTTTTATGTCCTTGCAATTAAGGTGTGCATTTTTTTAAAAAAAAGGAAAAGAAAACTATCTAATGAGATTAGAAAGAAAACTCTGAATGAGATTAGATAATGCTGATGTAACCGCAAAATCTCAGTGACTTAAAGCAACACCTCATGGCTACATTAAGATAGAACCATCAGGGAAAACTGAGTGAAGGGTACAAGGAAACGCTTGGTACTGTTCTTGTAACTTCCTATAAATCTATGAAAGGGAAAGTGTTAGTTGCTCAGTCATGTCTGACTCTCTGCGTAGCCCGCTAGGCTCCTCTGTCCATGGAATTCTCCAGGCAAGACTTCTGGAGTGGGTAGCCATTCCCTTCTTCAGGGGATCTTCCCGACTCAGGGATCAAACCCGGGTCTCCTACATTGTGGCAGATGTCTGAGCCACCAGGGAAGCCCATAAATCTACAGTTACTGCAATATGAAAAGAACAAATACACAAACAGACATGTGAATGAGGGGGTACAGAACAATACATTTCTTTTCTTGCTCATGCTGCTCGTTTAGGCAAGTTGGCTGTACTCGGCAGTCTTACCCACCAACAGGCAGAGGGAGGCTCCAGCTCTGTGCCTCCAGGAAGCAGGATGAATAACCTGAATAACATGTGGTGAAGTACATGTTGGCTCTTAAAATTTCCACCCTGAAGAGGCACACAACACTTTTGTTTCATTGACCAAGCAAATCACACAGCCACATCTAGCTTCCAGGGGACAAGGATGTGCCCAGAGGAAAACCAAAACTATTTGGCAAATAGCAAGATTGACTTCTGCCCCCAAGAACATAAACTGTATCATTGGGCACTGGTTTTTGAGGAGTTTTCTATGTCAGATAATCTCAGGTATTTTTGGCACATGCCCTAAGTGTGATTTTTCTTGTAACAACAGAGTAAATTCTAAAAGGAATTTAACTGGAACGCAGTCACCCAATCTGGTCAGCCACAGAATGAGCAAGTGTGAGGCCCTCTCTGCTGGTTCAGTTGTCTGCCTGCCAGAAGCACTCTGCTGTTACGATGCCTTCCTGAAGTCATTAGAGAAATCTGGATCAATGTGGATAATGCAGGCTGGAAAGCAATTCTGGTTACATCAGATCTGAGTCTGAATTTTAAAGTGGCCCAACATCTTTAATGCCAACATTAAAGATGATTTGTGCTGACTCTCTGGGTGTATACTGTAAGGAAATGATCAAATGGCAAGCAGCAAGGAGACCAACCCAATTCCTTTACCCCTGGAGTCTGCTCATGGAGCCAAGGAACTCAGGGAGTTCTCTGGCCCAGGCAGCAATAAGGTAAAATGCTGAGTGTGGCCCGTAGAGCCCAAAGGACAGTGACTATAGCTGGATGACAGAGGGAAGCAGGGGCAGCTTCGTGGGAAAGAACCCAGGAGAGGGTGACAGGTACCCGAGGACAAACCTCAGCTCTGCCTGCTGGAGAGCCTGTGCCTCTGAGCAAATTATTCACCCTTCTTCGGTCTCCTTTTCTGTGTCTTTAAGGTCAGAGGACTGCACCAGATCATCTCTGAGCACCTTCCTAATTCAGAGCCAAGTCACTGGTGTTTGAACAGCAGCTCTGTCCCTAACTAGCTGTGTGACCTCAGCAAGTGCTTAATCTCTCTGTATATCAGTTTTCTGTAAAATAAAGATAGTAATGGCCTTAGCTCACAGCATGGTTGCAATGAACAAATGAGTTAACATATATATAAGGCCCTTAGAACAGGGGCTGCTATGTAGTAAGGGCTAAATAATTATTATCTGTTATTATTATTATTAATAATAAAAATGGAAAACATAGAAACAACCCTGAGGGCTCTCAGCTCTGTGTCCTGGACCAGTTCAGACACACACACACACACACACACACACACACACACAATACAAGTATATTTTAGATCAATTTCCCAATGAGTATCAGTTTAAAGCTAAAAGTAGGGTTATAAATCAAAAGAAAAAAATGTCAAATTTTGGCTACCCTCTTGATACTAGAAAAAATCCAAATTTCCTTCCCTACACTTGAAAGAAGAGCCACACTAACTCAACCTAACCAACACTCTGACTTATTCACCCCGACCCGACAGAAGATGCCTCTCTAAGTCGAGGCTTTTTGAGGCGGTATTTCCCCCATGTTAACACTGATGATCCCTGTACACCCTGGTAAATCTCACTTAGCTCAAGATCACAGGTTTCTGAGATTCACAGTATATGCCAAGCACCTGAAGGGCAGAGATGGGAAAATTACAATCTGAAATTAGAGTTGCAAGGATCTGAAAAGTCATTATATTTATTTACAAATATAAATAATTAAATTTATATTTTCATAAAGATTTAAAAGCCTGATAGCTTATATAAAGATAATTATAGTTACTCTTCAATTTATTTATGAATAATTTTAGGTTTATGAATAATTTATGAATTATTTGTAAGTACCTCTAATAAGGTATACATGGCTTATTTATCTTTCTTCTCATTTTTTATCTGTGAATTCCTAGGGCCCATAACTGGTCATTGACTCCACTTCTTCACTTTTCCTCGCACTCCTCTTAGAGCACAGGGAGTCGAGAAAAGAACTACGCAGAGCCAATGAGAACTGTGCTCTACAGAGATGACACACTAGCAAGAGTCCTTATAATCGAGGCACACAGAGCATTTCCGGAGAATATGACAAAGGGCCTCAGGAGAAGAATGAATGATAAGATGCATCTGGGTAACTGCCAAACTGAAGCCTGAACAAATATTTTCCAAGAAGCAGAATCTACAAACCTAGAGAAATGGCTCATAACTCAGAGATTTAGCTGAAAATGAGACATTCATATCCACGTAGATTCAAATAGGAAATATGAGTCTAAGAGGGACAGAAAGAATTAAAAAATATAATAAATATTGACTATCTCATGGTGATTAACAAATATTTAAACTGGTGCTATAAAAATTTAATTATAGGAATGCATTAAATAATAGTGAAAAGTTTAATGACATGATTTACACATTAGTTTTAGAGAACATGCATGCTGGTAAATAATATGGTAACTTCCATTTATTCAGTGCACAGACAATACGAAAGGTCATGCAGACATGTTTATCTCCAAAGCAAATGCTAGCTCTGAAACACTGCAAGATTCTTTTACACAATATTTCAGAATTTTCCTTTGTTTTAAAAATCATTTCATTAAGACAAACCAACTTGGAGGACAAACACTACCGAATTTCAAGACATTATTAATCTACAATAAATCAAGAGATTGCAGTATTAACTTAAAGATAGAAAAACAGGTCAATGGCATAGAATAGAGAACCCAGAAGCAGATTCTACACACATATGAACAGCTTATTTTCAATAAAAGCAGTTTAGCAGAGAAAGAGTCTTTCAACAAATATTGCCAGAAAGATTGGATATCCACGTGCATAAAAAAGGAAAGTCCTCTATCTATACTTTGCTGCTGCTGCTGCTAAGTCGCTTCAGTCATGTCCGACTCTGTGCGACCCCAAAGACAGCAGCCCATCAGGCTCCACTATCCCTGGGATTCTCCAGGCAAGAACACTGGAGTGGGTTGCCATTTCCTTCTCCACCATATACAAAAACTAACTCAAAATCAATCACAAACCTATAGATAAAACATGAGATTATAAAACTTCCAGAAGATAAAACAGAAGAAAACTTTTGTCACCTGGGGTTAAGCAAATATTTCTATATACAACAACGAGATCCAAAAAAGACGTAACCCATAAAAGAGCAAACTGATAAATTAGAGTTGATAAAAATAAATACTTCTGCTCTTCAAAAAGACTGCTAATGAAAAAAAAAAAAAAAAAAAAGCCACAGACTGAGAGAACCAAACCACATCTGATATAGGAATTGTGTGCAGAATATATAAAGTACACTCAATAACAAGGGGGGAAATCTAATAACAACTTGAGCAAAGCCCTGAGTACTTCACCAAAGAAGATATAAAGATGGCAAATAAGCACAGAAAAGATGTTCAATATCATGAGTCATTTGGAAAATTCATGTTAAAAGTACAATGAAACACCTGTTACAATGGCCAAAATTAAAAAGACTGACACCACCATGTGTTTGTGGGGACATGAAGGAACTGGAACTCTCACATATGTGTGGTGGGAATGCAAAACGGTGCAGTCACCTTGGAAAAACAAGTTTCTCAGTTTATCAGAAACTCAAAAACTGTACCTACTTTAGGAGTCAGCCAGTCTACACTCAGGTATTTACCCAAAAGAAATGAAAGCTTAAATCCATATGATCTTCCCTGTAGCTTAAACGGCAAAGAATCTGCTTGCAATGCAGGAGACCCAGGTTCTATCCCTGGGTTGGGAAGATACTCTGGAAAAAGGAATAGCAATCCACTCCAGTATTCTTGCCTGGAGAATCCCATTGACAGGAGCCTGGCAGGCTACAGTCCATGGGGTCACAAAGAGTGGGACACTACTGAGCAACTAACACTACTACTACTACATCCATATACCTGTTCATAATGTTCACAGCAGCTTTATTTACAGCAGCCAAAAACTGGAAACATTCAAAAAGCTATCAAAAAGTAAATGAATAAACAAATTGTGCATCCATACATGGACTCAGCAGTAGAAAGGAATGAAATATTTATACAAACAATATGAATGAATTTTATAACTACTTTAAGTGAAAAAAGCTACCAAAAAAGTACATTCTGTAAAACTGCATTTATAGAAAGTTCTAGGAAATATGAAATAGTATACTAACAGAAAGCAGGTGTGGGAGTAGAAAGGATAGATTACAAAGAAGTCCCAGGAAACTTTTGGGTGTGGGAATGTTCATTCCTTTGATGGTACTGATGGTTATACAGGCTTATGAATATGTCAAACTCATTATACCTTTGGTCCCATCACTTCATGGTAAATGGATGGGGAAACAGTGGAAACAGTGGCTGACTTTATTTTGGGGGGCTCCAAAATCACTGCAGATGGTGACTGCAGCCATGAAATTAAAAGATGCTTACTCCTTGGAAGGAAAGTTATGACCAACCTAGATAGCATATTCAAAAGCAGAGACGTTACTTTGTCAACAAAGGTCCATCCAGTCAAGGCTATGGTTTTTCCAGTAGTCATGTATGGATGTGAAAGTTGGACTATAAAGAAAGCTGAGTGTAGAAAAATTGATGCTTTTGACTGTGGTGCTGGAGAAGTCTCTTGAGAGTCCCTTGGACTGCAAGGAGATCCAACCAGTCCATCCTAAAGGAAATCAGTCCTGGGTGTTCATTGGAAGGATTGATGGTGAAGCTGACACTCCAATATTTTGGCCACCTGATGCGAAGAGCTGACTCATTTTTAAAGACCCTGATGTTGGGAAAGATTGAAGGCAGGAGGAGAAGGGGATGACAGAGGATGAGATGGTTAGATGGCATCACTGACTCAATGGACATGAGTTTGGGTAAATGCCGAGAGCTGGTGATGGACAGGGAGGTCTGACATGCTGCATTAAATGGGGTCGCAAAGAGTCAGACACGACTGAGTGACTGAATGGAACTGATGTAGAGTTTATTATATTTCAATTATTCCTCAACACAACTATTTTTAAAAGAAAAAAATGTTATTCTTTCATTCAATATTTATTGAGCATCTACTCTGTACCAGGCACAATTACAGGTATGAAAGTGAAAGTGAAAGTCACTTAGTCGTGTCTGACTCTTGCAACCCCATGGACTATACAGTCCATGGAATTCTCCAGGCCAGAATACTGGAGTGGGAAGCCTTTCCCTTCTCCAGGGGATCTTCCCAACTCAAGGATCAAACCCAGGTCTCCCGCATTGCAGGCTGATTCTTTACCAACTGAGCTATTAGGGAAGCCCATTATAGTATAGGATACAATAGTAATAAGCCACAGTTGACCCTTGAGCAACACAGGTTTGAACTACCAGAGTCTACTTATAGATGGATTTTTTCAATAGTAAATACCACAGTACTAGATGGATCCGAGGTGGGCTGAATCCATTGCTAAGGAATAATGGACAGGGAGTAATCCAGGATTCAGAGGAACCCTTATAAATTATACATGGATATATGACTGCTCAGAGGCTTGGCTCCCTTAATCTCTCACATTGTTTAATGGTTACCTGTAGACAAAAATCCCTTCTGTTATCCTCTCTAAAAATATTATCTCCATTTTTACAAATAAAATTAGTTGCTCAAGGTCAGGAAAAAGTTTAGAAACTGCTGGAGTCAGGAGCAGGTCCTCCTCTAACATCTGCAGAGCCAGGGCCAAGAGTGCAGATAGAGGTTCACAGCACAGGTTTAACATATAAAAACAAGAGGTCCAGCTGTACTCCCTCCTAGCCCCAAATCTCTCTTAGCCCCAAGAGCTAGAGTCTAAGGAGCAGCCCTTCCTGAGCCCCTTGCAAGCCTGAAGTGGAAGTTGCTCAGTCATGTCCGACTCTTTGCAACCCTATGGACTGTATAGTGTGTGGAATTCTCCAGGCCAGAATACAGGAGTGGGTAGCCTTCCCCTTCTCCAGGGGATCTTCCCAACCCAGATAGCAAACCCAGATCTCCCGCATTGCAGGTGGATTTTTTGCCAGCTGGGCCACAAGGGAAGCCCAACAATACTGGAGTGGGGAGCCTATCCCTTCTCCAGCAGATCTTCCCCACCCAGGAATCAAACCAGGGTCTCCTGCATTGCAGGTGGATTCTTTACCAACTGAGCTATCAGGGAAGCCTGCAAGTCTGAAGGAAGGCAAGAAAATGTAGCAGCTAAGTAGAAGCCAGGCCTCTCTGAACCAGACCAGACTCACAGAATCAAGCTCCAAGCTGAGGCCTCACTTTCCAGACTTGGGATTTCCAGGTGCCTCCCAATGTTCAACTTCTGGGCAGAGCACAGAACAGGAGTGAAGTTACCTGGGAAACCTGGAGGGCCTGAGGCAGGAAACCGCTGGGCCCAGACAGAAAAGTGTATGAACAAAGGTGGAGGGAGGAAAGTTAAATTCTTCATTGAGGAAAGACAAGGAGTCCAGGACATCCAGAGCAAAAGGGGTGTGTTGGGGAGAAGGAGGTGATACAATTGGAAAGGAGGGGGCAGAAGCTGGCTTGGAAGAGGATAAAGATTTGGACTTAAGTAAAGGTGGGCCACAGAAACAAGAAACCTGGGATGACACAACCATAGGAGAGCATTAGGCAAACTACCCAAAATGTATACTAAATGGGAAAGAGAGAAGCAAAAAGTGAAGATATATAGAAATATATAGAACATACAGAAGAAGGAAAGTTGTCAAGTTCCTCTGAAAAACCGTACTTGAATAGAGATATACTCATTTCAATCAAAATTTTTCACTGACTTTTTTTGTATGTGTAAGTGGTCCTTAATTTAGAATGGTTCAAGTTATGATTTTTTGACCTAAAACTGATGCAAAAGCATTATGCATTCAGTAGAAACTATACTTCAAAATTTTGAATTTTGATCTTTTCCCAGGCTAGTGATATGCAATCCTCTCTAGTGATGCTGGGCAGGACAGAGAGCTACAGCTCCCAGTCAGCAATGCCATCACAAGCTTAACAACCAATATGCTTACAACCATTCTGGATCCATACACAGGAAAAAAAAAATCACATGTAGTATTTTGGCCATCACAGACATGTATGATTGAGGATATTGAGATCATTAAAGTACAGCTGTGCTTCTGACCTAGAAAATCTCCTATAAACCTATCTCTGCTTATCTCAAACATTGCCATTTCCTTCTCCAGTGGTCCAGTTTTATTTAGCCCTTTCCACTGACTTTGCAGTGTAGTATACGTTACCAAGGGCAAAGAGTCTGAGAGGACTTAGTGACTAACCAGCAGTAGCACATATTATTAAAGCTTAATAAAAAAACAGCATCTGACAACATTAAAAAATTAAGAGAAGTCTTCTATTTTTTACTGGCAAAATCTTCCAGATTTCTCATTGAAATTCCACATTATGAATCAAAAAGAAAGACTGAAAATGATCAATAGAATTAGATGATCAAGTGAATTCATTTGAATAGATAATATTTTTTTTGCTTTCGGTCATTTTTTCATGTTCCTAACAAATACAAGCAGATGTAACTAGGTTTATACTAAATATCACCAATCTATGTATTTACTACTACAAAAATACTTTCATTATAGGAACCCTGTTCTTCCTCTAAGAATGTTTAAAACACATATTAGTTTGTCTTTAGCTCCAGCTCATAAAATACATTATGAGTTCCTTTCACTCTTGCTGTAATGATTGCTATTTCAAAGTAAAGCCAGCTTACTTTTTATAACCTGTCAAAGAACCAAGAGAACTACACAGAGTTGATAATCTTCCTCCCTCCACCTAAATCCAACTCTCCTAAGGAAAACAGATTAACTGGCTGTTATCCTTTGGCACTTTCTAAAACATTGCTTTACTTTGGTCTTACAGGCGTGAAAAAAAAAAGCAAACATTCAGACCGTTGACAAAATGTATTGTGGTTTTCCAAAGTATTAATCTACATACTTACTTATATGAGCTTCCCTTGAGGCTCAGCCGGTAAAGAATCCGCCTGCAATGTGGGAAACCTGGGTTCAATCCCTGGGTTGGGAAGATCCCCTGGAGAAGGGAAAGGCTACCCACTCCAGTATTCTGGCCTGGAGAATTTCATGGACTGTACAGTCCATAGGCTCACAAAGAGTCGAAGACGACTTTCACTTACTTACAAGTATTCACATACTTGTAAGAAAATCAGTGGAAATATATCCAAAGTGACTCAACCTTTATAATTCTGACACATAAATTAAGGTGAAAAAGTTTAACAAATTCAGTTTAACCTATAGGGAAAACTCAGCTTTTTTTCTCTCTAATACATTGTTGTTTGGTTGCTAACTCTTTGCGACCCCATGGACTGCAGCATGTCTAACTCTTTGTGACCCTGTTGACAGTAGCATGCCGGGCTTCCCTGTCCTTCACCATGTCCTGGAGTTTGTCCAAACTCATGTCCATTGATTCAGTGATGCTATCTAACCATCTCATCCTCCGCTACCCTCTTCTCCTTTTGCCCTCAATCTTTCACAGTATTAGGGTCTTTACCAATGAGTTCTTTGCGTCAGGTGGCCAAAACATTGGAGCTTCAGCTTCAGCATCAGTCCTTCCAATGAATATTCAGGGCCAGTTTCCTTTAGCATTGACTGGTTTGATCTTGCAGCCCAAGGGACTCTCTATTTTAGGCAATGAATTTCCTTTGTAGAATTTTCATTTCTACAAAGAATAATTGAGAATCTGTTTTTTTTTTTTGTTAAACACACAGAAAAAATTAATTGGCTTTTTCCTGCCTTGTAAACTTAACCTTTCTTTCTGTTCTAAAATTATCTGAATTCCTAGTATTCTGTAATTATTCTTTCTTTCCATCTTTTTTTTCTCTCTCTCAAACTATTCAAGACAGTTATCCAGAATCATTTCCAAACTCTTCCACTTTTAGCCTTTGGAACCCTCTGCCTGCATTGCACCTCATTTGATATGGTTGCTCCTTCTGACTCCACTTTAGGATGGATCCATCCTCATCACCAGGAGACTTGGACCCCAGTAGACCTTTATTGACAGCAATATTGAATGTTGCTGAGCTCACCTAACCACTGTCTACATTTTTCCATCATTAAAATAATAACTGCATTTACTGACTTCAGGAAGTTGTGAGGTTTACATGAAATAGAGTCCAGAAGAGCTGTAAAATGCACTCTCTCCTCTCCACTTTCAATTTACTTACTTTTTAATACTCATCAAGCTATACACTTAAAGTGAGTGCATTTTATATGTAAATTATATCTTGATACATTTCAGCTGGGAAAAAAAAAAAACCGACAGTGAGATTCCATCACACATTCACTAGAATGTCTGAAATTAAAGAATTTGACAATAACAAGCAGTGGTGAGGATGTGGAATAACCGAAACTTTCATGTATTGGTAGTAGGAGTGCAAATGATACACATATCTTAGAAAACTGTTGCTGCTGCTGCTGCTGCTAAGTCACTTCAGTCGTGTCCAACTCTGTGTGACCCCATAGACGGCAGCCCACCAGGCTCCCCCGTCCCTGGGATTCTCCAGGCAAGAACACTGGAGTGGGTTGCCATTTCCTTCTCCAATGCATGAAAGTGAAAAGTGAAAGTGAAGTCGCTCAGTCATGTCCGACCCTCAGCAACCCCATGGACTGCAGCCCACCAGGCTCCTCCGACCATGGGATTTTCCAGGCAAGAGTACTGGAGTGGGGTGCCACTGCCCTCTGTTAGGAATTTCTAATTACTTAAACAGAGGCATATAGGCCTGGTAGGATGCACTGTTAGGTAAATACTCAGGAGAAATGTTTCCATAGATCCAGAAAATGATGTTTCAAGAATGTTCACAGCAGCTTTATTCATAATAGCCAAAAAATAACGGGAGAACCCAAAAGACCATCAACAAGTGAGTGGTAAAAAATTTAACACATTCATATTGTAGGCTATTGCACAGTGATACAAAAAAATAACTCTCCACACAGAAAATAACATGGATGACTCTCAAAAGCATCTTCAGTTTAGTTCAGTTCAGTTCAGTCACTCAGTCATGTACGACTCTTTGCGACCCCATGAATCGCAGCATGCCAGGCCTCCCTGTCCATCACCAACTCCCGGAGTTCACTCAGACTCACGTCCATCGAGTTGGTGATGCCATCCAGCCATCTCATCCTCTGTCGTCCCCTTCTGCTCCTGCCCCCAATCCCTCCCAGCATCAGAGTCTTTTCCAATGAATTAACTCTTAACATGAGGTGGCCAAAGTACTGGAGTTTCAGCTTTAGCATCAGTCCTTCCAAAGAAATCCCAGGGCTGATCTCCTTCAGAATGGACTGGTTGGATCTCCTTGCAGTCCAAGGGACTCTCAAGAGTCTTCTCCAACACCACAGTTCAAAAGCATCAATTCTTTGGCACTCAGCTTTCTTCACAGTCCAACTCTCACATCCATACATGACCACAGGAAAAACCATAGCCTTAACTAGATGGACCTTTGTTGGCAAAGTAATGTCTCTGCTTTTGAATATGCTATCTAGGTTGGTCATAACTTTCCTTAAAAAGGCCAACAGAGAATTATTCCCTTAATAAATATTCAAAGACAGGCAAAACTATTCTGTGGTAATAGAAACCAGAATAATCGTTGCCTCTGAGAATGGGGGGTTGACTGAGGGAAGTGGCATGAAAGAGCCTTCCTGAATGATGGAAATATTCTTTCTTGATTTGGGTGATGGTTACATGGATATGCATATACCAAACCGTACAAATAACATCTGTTTGCTTTTCTATATGTAAATCACATCTCTATATGTAAATCAAATCTTTTTGAAAGATTAAATGGTATCAAGTTAAATCACAGAATCAGCCTGACTCATGAATGATGTTTCATAAACTATAGCTATTATTGTTATTTTAACTTAAATACCTGTTAATAATATCTGCTAAGCAAGTGTAACTGTATACCTTTTGAAAGAGAAGCTAAAACAAATTGAAAAAAGAAAGGAAATTTTGACTGCAACTTCCCGGTAGCTCCAACAGTAAAGAATCTGCCTGCAATGCAGGAGACCTGGGTCTCCTGGGTCATCGATCCCTGGGTCAGGAAGATACTTGGAGAAGGGCATGGCAATCCACTCCAGTATTCTTGCCTGGAGAATTCCATGCACAGAGGAGCCCAGAGGGGTTCAGTCCACAGGGCTGCAAAGAGTCAGACACGACTGAGCAACTAACACTTTAACTTCACTAAAGTAAGAGAGGAGAAGGCAATGGCATCCCACTCCAGTACTGTTGCCTGGAAAATCCCATGGATGGAGGAGCCTGGTAGGCTGCAGTCCATGGGGTCGCTAAGAGTCAAAAGTAAGACAACAGAAATAATACAAAACTTGTAGAATCTATGCCCTATGAATGGCCAGATAAACCTCATAAAATGTTTATATATTACATGGCCATTGGAGTTTTGCTACTAGTGTCATTTATTCTCAAAGTCTTCAATTTGAAAAGTAACAATTAGAGAATAGTGCTTTTTTGCAAATATTTTAAAGGCACTAGGAGAAAAAAAAAAGAGATTTATTTTAAGAAAATAAATGGGTTAAGATTTAGGTCGAAATCCCAAAACGATTTGTGTTTGTCCTTAATTTGCTCCATGAAAAAAGCTGCTCTGAGAATCCCAGCATCCTCCTGGGACACCCGTGCTCCCTGCCTCTGCAAGAACACAGACTGGTTCAGCAATGGAGGAGAGAGTCCCATCTGGGCAGAAGAACAAGGAAAGCTTGTGGGTGTTCTCACAGGTACAATTACAGGTCTCATAAATACAGTTTTCAAGATGGAAAGGGAATAAAAACAAGATTGTAATAGTGCTCTTACTGAAAAAAAGTGAAAGTGTTAGTCACTCAGTCATGTCTGACTCTGCGACTCCATGGGCTGTAGCCCACCGGGCTCCTCTGTCCGTGGAATTCTCCAGGCAAGAATACTACAGTGGGTTGCCATGCCCTTCTCCAGGGGATCTTCCTGGCCCAGGGACTGATCCTGGGTCTCCTGCATTGCAGGCAAATTCTTTACTGTCTGAGCCACAGAAGAGTTTGTGATTATTATGTAGAAAAATATGCTTTAAAGCAGAAAAATACAAAAGTAAAATAAGCAAGATGCAGTGAAGAAGCACATGACACTTTCTCAACAGGAAAGAACTAAATGGAGAACCTGGAAGTTTCAGGGCTTAGACTTCTTTTGCTTCTAGATGTCTCCCAGTAATCTCCCCAGGGCTTCACCAAAGAAATCCAGCCATTCATTCATGTATTCAATCTTTCATTCAATATACATGTTTTGAAAACTCTTATATGCCAAGTATTGTTCTAGTCCATGGAGATATAACAGTGAGATTTCAGGGAACATTAAGTTTCCAAACATGAAAAATAAACCAGATACTTGTAAGTGAGTTGTTATCCCCAGGTTTCCGAACACAGAGCTGCTGATACAATCCTCGCTTACCTCAAGTCTGTCAGAAAACATTGGGAATAAGTAAATGTCAAAACCTCTATTCTTGACGAAAGAATAACCCTGTTTTCATCTGAGAATGTGGAATGAGAAAGAAGTTGTCAAGCTGCAGTGGGAAGAGAGGATGGGGAACTCTTGATTTTTCAACTAGAGCAGTCAATTCCAGCTAATGTAAAGGAGGAAATCCTTACACAGGGCCATAATCTATCTCCTGCTCAGTTTCTGTTGTGACATGGAGGAGCCTGAGCAACCCTTCTAGTATGCAATGCTTTGATTCACAATCTTTTTGAATAATACACAGCATATTCAGCGTTGTGAGTCACTATGTTCACACTTCATATTTCTATTATCAAAACTGGAGACATATATTGGGCCCAAAGTTGACCCCAGAAATTTTACCAACCATGACTTTATTTCACATCCCAGTTGTAGCTGATTTTAAAAACACCATGGTAAGGTCTTTTTTCTTTTTGGCCATATGGCACCTGAGATCTTAGTTCCCCAACCAGGGATCAAACCCATGACCCCTGCATTAGAACCACAGTCTTAACTACTAGACCACCAGGGAAATTCTGCAGGTTTTGAAATATTCCATGATCACGGTTCAGTCATGTCCTTGGTCAGCTCAGATGGACAACACAAGGTACTTGGAGTAAAAGCTCACCCCAGAAATTATAGTAGTTGACACTGATTAAATGCTTACAGCGTGCCAGGCTCTGTTCTAAATGCTTTTGTATATAACAACTCACTGAAACCTCACAACAACACTATAAGGCATGTTTTACTGATTATAGATGAGGAAACTGAGACTCCCTGGGTTCAATCAACTCGTCCAACAATTAGAAAATGGCAGACCAGGATTCAAACTTGGGCAAAGCTACTCCAGACGCTGTGCTCTCAGACTGGCATAATGTCTGGCATATGCTCCCTACCTGGCAGACCATAATCAGACTGCTGACTCTGATAGAGACTGGGCAGCATCTGAAGGACGTGTCCAAAGACCACCCACGTGCTACTTTCTTACCAATGCACTGTGTGCTGTGAAACCTCTCAGAGGTTATTCTGATCATGAATCAGTAACATGTGAGCCAACCCAGGCAACCAATAACAGGTTATAGAAAAACTATTTTCTCTTGCTCAAAAGTAATCAGTCCTCCTAGAATAGTCAAATTTATGGAGACAGAAAGTAAAATGGTGGTTGCCAGGGACTGGGGTAGGAAGGAATAGGGAGTTAGTGTTGAATGCATGCAGTGAGCTCTGCGGAGAGATGGTAGTGATGGCTGCAGGGCAGTGTGAATGTGCTTAATACCACTGAGCTGTACACTTAAAAATGGCTAAGATGGCAAATACTATGTGCATTTTATCACAATTGGAAATAATATTTTTTAAAAGATGATAACAGGGGGAAATTAAATAATGAATCCTCTTCTGATGTTTTAATAAATTATCAAATGGGTTAAGATATAATCAAGGCTCTTTCTTTTTGCATCTTGTTAGAGGCTGTCAAACTTTAATTTGTTCTCTAATTAAGACTTAGCAGTTTCAGTTACTTTTTATGGATGCTAGATAATGAGATTATGAGAAAGAACTGTGAGTCCAGTTACATTCAATCAGTAAAACTAGTCAATGTTTCTCCACATCTTAAAGCCCTAATAAAGTAAAATCTATAACCAAAGTGAAATGTAATCACCTTAAACATGAACTTGACATTGTAGATTCCCTGCATCAATTAGAAATCAAAAATTCTAAGTGCTCATACTTTGCAGTTTTATAGTGTTTATAAAACCACTTGCTTTGTGATTCCTAATGTGATACCTTAATTGATACATGATTTTAATATTAATATATTACATTTACAATGGCATGCTATTATCTTTGAAAGTGTTTTACATTGATTTTCTCTTCCTGTATCCACATTTCACTTAACATTATCACCATGCACCAACATGTCCAAGCCAGAAACAGAAATAATTCTCCAAATCATATCTGTACTTCAAATAAAGTCTCTCCATCCCAACCCCTCTTGCTCTCCACTGCCAGTTTCTGCCTCACCATGTCTCATCAGACTGCTGTGGAAGCCTTTCAATTCACCTCCCACCCCTCACCTGCTCCCATTTCAACATTCCGCATTGCCCGAGTGCTTTTGCAACACCAAGCTAAGAGAGATCCTACCTCACTGAAAAAACCTCAAATGACTCTCTACTGTCAAGAGAAAAAAATCTACAGTTCTTAGTATGCCATCCAATAGCTTCAAGTTTCTCAGAGTCCAGTCCTACCCTCCATTCCATTCTCCCTTCCCTTCACGAGGAGGGTCTAGGCACACCTTGAACCACTTGTCATTAACCCATCATGACAGCTTTACAATTCTATTCTTTTGTACTCCTTGGACCTCCTCCCTGGGGGGTCTTCCCCCAACGACCCCCCGCCCCACACAGTTTTCCAGCTCATGACATCCTTCAAGATCCAGAAAAAAAGAAGCTAGTTCAGGCAGCTGCTGTGGACAATTCTAAAGAGGACATAAGGGAGGAGAAAAAAAACATCTTTTAAATTCCAGCATCATACATACCTCCACTATAGTAGATTGGGAACAGTAGCTGGAACTATAAACATATCATTAACAAAGGCTATACATTAAAAAATCTGACCTTGGACAAGTGCAAAAAAAAGAAAAAATCCACAGAACTCTGTAGTAACAGCCCTGGGGTGGGTGACAATGGGCCAGACTGGGACATAACAGAAGCTCAGTGATACTGCATAATAAGGATGATGCAAAGCAAGAACCAGGACCAGGACTGTGACATTTCCCCTGACCTTCCAGGTTCACTGGTGCTTTTGTGAGGAAGGAGAAATGAAATGATCTAAAGCATAAATTCTGGCCCAAATTTGCTTCTCTTCCTTCCCACTTTTCACCTACAGCAGACATCACTCACTAGTCCCAGCAGTCTTTATCACAGCATTCCTCTCATCTCAATATGGATGAGTCATTGCATGCACACACACACGTCAACACAAACGCACGCACACCCACACGTGTACCACTCATCCGCTACCTCGCTTCTGAGGTTCTCAGCACTCACCCCAGAGCACCTACCCAGACACCTTTCTACCTACTAGTTCTCAAATATTTCCCACCAAGTAAGCACAACAGACAAAGAAGAGCAAATGTGCATGCCAAGGGCCTGCCGATAAAGCCTAGGTATACGATGCAGGAAGTTTATTTAAAGTCTCAATTTTGAAGATGGCATGTAAATTTATACCTCAATGCATCCATTTATTTTTTAATTAAAAAAAAACAGTGTTTTAAAAGGCTTACTACTGGAGAAAATTGATTTTGTGTAGTCTGGCTCTAAGTGCCCTTGACCCTTAGCCAAGTGTCTGCATACCTGCTTGAGATGCAAAGTCTGTCCAATTCTGAGGGCCATATGCACTCTCAGAGAAGCAGCCACTTTGCACAGACTGATTTTGCTTATGAGTCAGGAATCATCCAGAGGTTTAAAGACAGATGCTAATAAAACAAACAGCTCTGCACCCCTTCATCATTGTTCTAGAAATCTAGAATCTGAGAGGCAAAAAAAAAAAAAAAAAAAACCCACACACAAAAGATTCCTCTTTGAAAAAGCAAGAAGGGAGAAACATAGTTTTAAGCAGAGTTGTCCTCTCTGAATAGTCTTCCCCATGCCTCATCTTGCTAATTTCTTATCTTTTAAATCTCAGTTCCAGAACCACTTCCACTAAAAATCTTCTTTTAACCTTCCCTTCTGTTAAGATGCTTGGCATAGCAACATGTACGTCCTTCTACCATATTTCACAATAAAATATAATTGATGCTTTATTTAGCTCTTTCATTAGACTACAAGTTTCTTGAGGAAAGAGATTTTTTAATGCTCTGCCCACAGCACTTAGCATAATACCTGGCATGTAAGTGTATAATAATGAGTAATTAGCTCCTATCTCCCTGCTGTTGTCCCTCATGAGCACCACGTTATAAAATATTTTTGCCAGCCAATAGTATTTTACAGAACATAATGATTAATCAGTGTTTCTATTTTACTAACTAATGATATTTTACCTGAGCATGCCATACAAATAATAAGCCCAAAGTATTTTTGTGTTAAATTTACTTGCTAATTTAGACTGTTAGAGTTTTGGTTTGCTTATAGGGGCTCATACAAATTTTAGCTCAAGGTCTAGATCCCCAGTATTCAAAATATAGGTGCCCTAACAATGTCTTTCATAGGACTTAGTACATAACACTCACCTGACTTTATTGTAAAACCATGGAATCCTGAGACAAAAGGAATACAAAGATTATTGGAAGTAGTGTAGTTCAACATTTCACTTATTGAAAATAAGCCTACTTTTAAACATCTCTGATAAGTGATTATGCAGTCTCTTCTTGAAACCTCAGGGATGGAAAAAACCCTACTTCATGCTACACTCCCTTTGAATTCTAATTCCTGAACCCCAGACTTTTCGTGCCATATAAGAGACAGAAACACACACATGCAGGGTCGAGTAGAGATGGAGGAAGCTGGCACAGATTATCCAGCCCAGCAGTCAGGAAGTGGGCTCAGTGCCTGAACTCATTTACAAATCCCATATGAAGACTTTTAGCCAGGCCATCTTCGCCAGGGGCTCCTGAAATAAATTTTTCACCAGGCCCAAACCTGCTTTTAAGTTCCATTTCACTGGAGCCTCTTTCATCTCTAGTAACTGCTCAGACGTTAAGAGACTAGAGTTGAATAGGAAAGACTGTAATGTCTTGCTCTCCACAAACTAATAAAAAATTAATCCACCACTATTATTCTTAGTACTAATAGCAAATGAAGACCCAGCTTGTAATGGTCTGCCCCTCCATGTATCATCCCCTTCTTGGGGGCAGAGGTGCCAGGTGAGTTGCCAGGTGCTAAGAAGGAGGAGCTGTTAATGGCAATTGTGTCAAACTAATCTCAGGGCAAACTGCTACATTTTATTATGTAAATTCTCAGGATAACTGGACACCTTATCAAGGACATCCATCCAATTAACTTTTTAATGTCAACAGAATTCATTTATCATCGGATAGTTTTAATCATAACTGTCAAGAATTGTTTTTATTTTTTAAGTTAGCACCCTAGAGTTTTTAAGAGAAATTAAAAATGGTATGCTGCTGCTGCTAAGTCGCTTCAGTTGTGTCCAACTCTGTGCGACCCCATAGACGGCAGCCCACCAGGCTTCCTGTCCCTGGGATTCTCCAGGCAAGAACACTGGAGTGGGTTGCCATTTCCTTCTCCAATGCATGAAAGTGAAAAGTGAAAGTGAAGTCGCTGAGTCGTGTCCGACTCTTAGCGACCCCATGGACTGCAGCCTACCAGGCTCCTCCGTCCATGGGATTTTCTAGGCAAAAGTACTGGAGTGGGGTGCCATTGCCTTGACATATGACAATTTTTTTGCTGATTATTCTTATAACTCATAGAGATAGGCGCATGAATTTACACTGTAATTGATTTAATATTACTCACATGAATCTTTTTATACCCAAAAGATTCATATCCTACTTCTAATGTCTAAGAATAGTCATTGATTCTGTGAACTCTGAAAGCTTATAGAAAATGTGCTATGATCCCAATACAGTACTATGATCTCAAGCCCATTTTATGTAATCAAAGAAAAAAATAAACCATCAAACAATGAAATTCGGACATTGATGTACTTGACCCTTTGCTAGGGATGATAGCATTGGGGGTTGGTGGAAAAGTTTATAAATAATCTCTTTCATCTAAGGGAAAGCCCTGAGCTAAATTCTTCTCCATTTAGATAAAGTTAATGTGAATCTTTTGGAAAACCCCCAGACAGAGAAAGGAACATTTGGCCCACAGGCCTAACTCAGGCCACTGCCTGATTTCATCCAGCCTGGGGTGAGAAAGCTCTGGGCAGCCCCGTACAGAACACCTTGAGAACAACTCCTACCCCAGAGCCACAGAGGCCTGCCAGGGTCACCCCAGTTAAAAAACTCACTGGAGGTTTAAGAAACTAAGTAATCTTACAAATGCAAATTACAATTTCAAATGGAAGTAAAGCCAAGAACCTGGTCTCACTCCAGACTCCAGATTTTAGGAAAGCTTTTCTTACCCACTTCTCTTTTCCTTTTTTACAAATCCATTCCTTTATATAGAGATAGAGGTAGAAATAGAAATACAGACATATTTTTTGCTTCCTCCAAGGGGCTTCCTCCCTCTATGTATTTCTCTGTTCCTTACCTCTCTCCCTTTCCATGTCTTCTCAACACCCCTCCCCTTTGTCTATTTGTGTCCATTCCAGGGGTCAAGCTTCCTCCCTCCATCACCATCCCTCCTCAGACCCTAATGCCCCCTTTCTTCTCCACCTCCATCTCTCCTCCTGTCTCTTCAGTTTATCCAGCTGAGACTCCTATTATTTTCTTCTCTCCCTGCAGATAGAGCTGAATTCCATGTCCTGGCTTTGCTGTCTTGTAAAACAGTGTTTTTTTCCTTATGCTATCTTTCAAAGGCAGAAAGGAAATTTGGTACAGTAGACAGAGCACGAGACTTGGGAGCCAGAGATGCAGCTTTGGCCTTGGTCAGAATCCAATTCATAAAAAGAGGATCACTCCATAAAGAACATCAGTGTTTCATCCATTCTAAAGTACTTAAGGGAGGTTGCTGATTATTATGCAAATAAATTAAATTGATAGGGAATTAATACCAATAATAAGAACCACAAACATTTATATAGTCACTACTGTATGTCAAGAACTACAAGTATTAGCTTATTGAATCCTCAAACCACCATATGAAATTGGCACTAAGAGTTGTCCAGAGAGGGTGAGATTTTTTAAAGAGAGAGAAAGTGAGATCAGGAATAAATGTTTTCTCTTGCAAACATTGTTTTATTATTGTTTTTACAATTTTAAAACAAGGCTATAGAGTTGACTCTTCCCACTTAACTAAGAAAATCAACTAAATTAGGTCCCATTTTACTTATATTTTTTCCTTGAAAGACAGAGACCTTCAAAGAAAAAGAAGTTCTAGGCTCTTGTAATCAACTGATATACCAACCCTGCCTTTTATGAACTAAAAATTATGTTTTAAAGATTCATAATAATGTGATTATACAGTGCAGCACGTCAACTTAAATCCAATATCCAAAAGATACCTTCACATGAACCATCACAGTGCAAGCATAGTTAATTAAGTTAATTAAGTGTTAAGTGATACAGTTAAAGGTTGACCTTGATGCCCCCCATCCAGATAGAGGAGCTTTTTTGTTTTTAACAGATCGACAAAAATTCCTTTCAGGAACCAATGTTCTTGAGAGTTATTACAATGGTTAGATAACTGCTGAGCACAGAGAAGAGTACTACACTTAAAAAAAAAAAAAAAAAGTAAAAGTAACACAGATGGCCTTGACAGGCCACTGGTAATCATCCCTACTCAATATATGTTTACTTTCAGGATAGGTACATTACCCCTCTTTAAAGAAAATCATTTTTAAACTGCTCTACACTATTCATAGAAATGAAACCAATTCTTACTTCTGAGACTTCTGATATGCAAACATACAAATTATAAACAGGAACTGCTTGGCCTTTAAAATGTTATACAACTTCCAGGAAACAATACTAGGTGTTTATCCTTTCTCATATTTATGGTAAAAAAGAAAACAGGAACACACCTCTTAAGGCCATGGATTAAATTTTTAAAAAAATAAACACTCAAATTCAATGCTGATAATGTAAACCTGCTGGGTTGCAATTTACCTTGTATTATCTACAATAAAAGGTTCGCCAAACAAATTAATAGTGTGATACATAGTAGTATGTCCAAAATTTCTATACACGATGATGTTAGGGGCTACAGACTGGCTGGAGTAGAAGTCAGGTGACAGTACTTTGAAGCTCCATTTGTACAGGGAGCACCTTGTTTTTACTTTGATGATGTGTTCATTTGTAAATAACAAAAGTAGTAGATTTTTTTAAATACATATGTATATTTTATATCAAGTTGAGAAAGTGTTGTTTGTTTGTTTATTTAGATGGCTGATGGAGATTATCAGAGAGAGGATTAACACCTTTCTCTACCCCAACCCCAGGATCTCCTATAATCAGTAAAGCTGGTTCTAAAAACTTTAGTAATGACTGAAGTATACACAGATGTGCACCATGTACATAGAAACAGTGAATAGACAAATGACACATCACTATCTGGATGCTGGAGAATCATACAGACCCACCGTTTAGCCCTTCCCATAGAGGCTGAGACTAGCTATCATAGGCCATTGGAAGAGCTGAGATGGGTATCCAGCTTGGTGTCTCCAAGTCCACACTCTCTCCAACTTCACCAGGGCCAGTTTGGAAAGAGCATGGCTCAGTAACCCTTTGAGAGTCACAAATTCAGTTACAGCACATTTCTGAAACTAACAAAATGGAATTTATGGAATGCAGACTTCTTCTTAATTTAGACTCTTCATAATAGACTATGCTGTAATTATTGCATTAATTTTTATATTCTGGTTAAGTACATAGGTATCACCATTCAACTACATGGGCTTTCCTGGTGGCTCAGATGGTAAAGAATCTGCCTGCAGAGCAGGAGACATGGGTTTGACCCCTGGGTTGAGAAGATCTCCTAGAGAAGGAAATGGCTACTCACTCCAGTATTATTGCCTGGAGTATTCCATGGACAGAGGAGCCTGGAGGGCTCTGGTCCATGAGGTCTCAGAGAGTGGGACGCAATTGAGCGACTAATACTTTCACTTTCATTCAGCTACATACTTTGTGTGTGTATATGTATCCAAACACACACACACATACTAAATGCTTAATAAATATTTGTTGAATAAATAAATGGATGATTAAATGAGATTTTATTAAACCATGAAACTACTGCTGCTGTATAAACAGTGATCTACATGAGAGTATCTGGAATTACTGATTTTTTAAGAGTAGGAATTTATTTAATTCCTCCATCCATAAAAGGTCTCCAGAAAATCCCAGAATTTGTGCCCCAAATGGTATTTGTAAGTGCACTTTCCTGAGCAGAGATTCCAAAGTTTTTATCAGATTCTCCAACAGGAATCTGTGATTCTGAAAAGATACAAAATTAACAATCTAATGTATACTGTCTATTATACCTCCTCTGTTATATAAATGACCAGCCCAACTTTGCTTACACACCTCCAGTGATAGGAAGCTCACCACCATATGAGGCAATCCAGGCTATTTTCATTTTTCACGTTTAACTTCTGGTTGACCACAGCTCCATCCTCCAGTCGTATAGAACACACCCAGTCTCTATGCCACTTGACAACTCTTTATGAATTTTTAGAAGTTATGTCCAACCTAGATAGCATATTCAAAAGCAGAGACATTACTTTGCCAACAAAGGTCCGTCTAGTCAAGGCTATGGTTTTTCCAGTGGTCATGTATGGATGTGAGAGTTGGACTGTGAAGAAAGCTGAGCGCCGAAGAATTGATGCTTTTGAACTGTGGTGTTGGAGAAGACTCTTGAGAGTCCCTTGGACTGCAAGGAGATCCACCCAGTCCATTCTGAAGGAGATCAGCCCTGGGATTTCTTTGGAAGGAATGATGCTAAAGCTGAAACTCCAGTACTTTGGCCACCTCATGAGAAGAGTTGACTCATTGGAAAAGACTCTGATGCTGGGAGGGATTGGGGGCAGGAGGAGAAGGGGATGACAGAGGATGAGATGGCTGGATGGCATCACTGACTCGATGGATGTGAGTCTGAGTGAACTCCGGGAGTTGGTGATGGACAGGGAGGCCTGGCGTGCTGCGATTCATGGGGTCACAAAGAGTCGGACACGACTGAGTGACTGAACTGAACTGAACTGAACTGATCATAACCCACCCTATCTTCTCTTGTGCAGACTGCAAATCCTCAGTTCTTTCAACCAGAGTCCATGTTTCTGCCACCATCTCTGCTCTGGAGCTCTCAGTACATTCAGGACTCTGCCCAGCCCCAGGTATGGTCAACTCTCAGCTCCTGGTTCTGGGTTAACCTTGATTTAACAAGATTAACAGTTCTTCACCTAGGGGGGAAGCTGGCTTGCCCCGCTAACTAAGAGTTAACTTATGGTTAAATAAACCTCCTCTATTTTTTATTTATATGTTGCAATTTCACCATGACCCTCCTATTCTATTCATATAGTTAAAGAATCCTACCACAAGATTTTATAACTATCCCTGTCAAATTTCCACTTTTTAAGTGTTTATTTTAGCTGAGGGTCCTCTGCATTCTCAAGTTCTGTCATTCCAAGTTTTAGCTACCATCCCCCTTACCTAGCTTCTCTCTCTTGCTCTAGTACAGATCGGTTTTCATCTAGGTTAATGTCTTACAAGAATGCTACTTTCACTACACAGTCTTTTTATATTTATCCTACATATATAATGTCCAGAGTTTTTGGCTGTACTTAGCAATAGGGATAAGGAAAAACTGTCTACTCCATCTTTCCAGAAGTGTTCATCTATTTACGGAAGACTTTTAAACCTATAGAGCTGTAAGATTAGCCTGCAAGTACCTTCGCTTGCCCACAGGGCCGATTAATTTAACATCAGGGGCTGAGGTGAGGGTGAGGTACGGGGGCTGGCTTTCACTCTGATAGCCTCTCTGTGAGAGAAGCAGCCTTCCAGGCCTCCAGGCATACCTGGGGTAGCTCCCTGCATTCACTACCCTTGTGCTGAGCAGGAGATTCAGAATAGACCCAGCTTCCTATCCTCCACTCAGCTGGCGCCCGCGGGCATGTATCAGGCCTGCTCGAGGCACAGTTCACTCTTTAGGACATGAAGAATGGGGTGGGTCGCCACTCCAAGTGCACTCTTTGAAGCCGAAATGTTTTCCAGTGTGGATGCCAGAACCTACTTCTGGCCAGCACCGTTCTTCCTCGCTCTCCTGCCATTCCCCACTGAGACTTGGCTGAGGTTCAGCTAAGTGCAGCAGTATTTTCTATTAAAACACCTAGGGCTGAGGTGACGTGATTTTTTCTCAATCTTTATTCTCCTAGACTGCTCTCCTGCATCTGACAGCACTGATCAGGCTTCCTGTTAGTACTTCCTTACAGATGTATGCCTGCGTGCTAAGTCACTTCAGTAGTGTCCAACTCTTCGCCACCCTATGGGCTGTAGCCTGCCATGCTCCTCTGTCCATGGGATTCTCCAGGCAAGAATACTGGAGTGGGTTGCCATTATCCTTCTCCAGGGGATCTTCCTGAACCAGGGATCGAATCTGCATCTCTTATGCCTCCTGCATTGGCAGATGGGTTCTTTAACTAGCGCCACCTGGGAAGCCCCTCAGATGTCCGGTAATTTGCAATTTGCATGTACTTCCTCAGGTTATCTCATTTTATCTTCACAACCACAAGGTAGCCAGGACAATGGTATCAAGTCCATTTTATATAGAAGAAACTGAGACATAAAGCAGATTTGCCCACATTGACATGATAGTAGAGACCAAAGCCAAGACAAATCTGTCTTCTCAGTCAAGGCTCATTCTATACCATGCCATCTTGGCTTCTTTGATACTATAATAATGAGGGTAATTACCATCTGATTGCCAAGCACTCTAGAAGACCTAGGACCACACATACAGAACCTGAGGCTGAGGCAGCCTTAATGCCACTCAGCTAGTATGAGACAAGGAGCACACGTTCTCTTCTTGGCCCTTTGTTCTTTAGTCACTCAGGCGTATTCGCCTCTTTGCAAGCCCACCAGGCTTCTCTGTCCATGGGATTGTCCAGGTGAGAATCCTGGAGTGGGTTGCCATTTCCTTCTCCAGGGAATCTTCCTAACTAGGAATGGAACCCAGGTCTCCTGCATTGCAGATGGGATCTTTACCAGTTGAACTACCAGGGAAGCCCTCATCCTACACAATCTCCAAAAACAAAATTATTCTATGGCTTCTCTTCCGATTTTCTAACCCTGTTATCTACAATCCTGTTATCATCTCCAAAATCCATTCCTTAATATACATTGCCAAGTGGAGACTTCCGTTCAAATGGCTTTTCTTCATTCTGAGCCCCATATGACAAAAATGAATGTATCATCCTCATCTCTCTGACCAGTTCCCCCTCCCACCCCTCTTTAGCACTGTCATTCTCCCAGCCATAGGCACAGAACCTTAGAGTTGATTCATTCCTCCCTTCATCCTCCTTGTCCTGTCAGTCACAAAGTCCTATGGAATATTCTGATGAAGTGCTCAACTTTCCTCCTCTTTCTTTCCAGGTACCTTCCTCTTTATTCTCATGGTTATTTATTCCAGGCTCCGAAAGTGACGTTGTTGGTCAACCTTCTTTCAGCAAAAGTGCAGGTTTTAGATCACCCCCATTGAGTTCATCATCTATGCATAACATTTAATCTTCCTAACCTAGCTTTCTACAGTCATTTCTCAGTATTCACTGGGAATTGGTTCCAGGACCCTGTGCAGATATCAATATCCATGGATGCTCAAGTCCCTTATATAATATGCTATAGTACAGTCGGCCCTTCTGAAACCAAAGGATACAGAAGGCTGAATGTATTACTTCCCCCAAATATAAACCTTCAAATGCCCCAGAATCCATATAAAAGGAGTCTGAAGTCCTGAATAGCCTTCAACATCTCTCCTCCAGAATCTGTCTCCCCGCACCCAAACAGGCAGGTTAAGATACCCTAGTCATTGCTCATCTCTATGTCACCACCCATGTCTCTCCCCTCACATAAAACTGCCTTTCTGCCACTTCTGCTTATTTCTATTCTATCCATCCTTTAGGCATAAGGCACATTCTACCTCTTTCAAGACACCAGGTACCCTGTAACTCATAAAATTATGAAATTCCTGCAGCGCTTATAGCTTGTAGCATCCATCCAAGGACCAGACTTGACTCTTGCTTGAGTTGTTTACCTTTGTTTTATGTGGATTAGTCACATCTCCCATCTAGATAGTAAGCTTGGAGGAATAGAGAAGACATAGCTCATGTTCCTCCATTCCCCACAGCTCCTAGAAAAATGCTGAGCCAGTAAGTCAGAAGGAGAGGAGAGTCAATATATCAGTGTTTCTTAAAGTTTTGACATGCATTTGGCAGGCTTGTTTCCCCGAGGTGAAGTCTGTGAATCACTTTGTGTTATTTTGAAAGCAGGAAGTCTACAGACCACATTTTAAGAAGCACTGATTTTTCGGGATTCATTGAACAATCCATGCCAAAAGGGAGATAGGACATTGCTGTTTACTCTTATGCATGACAACTAGATCAGCAATCATTTGAATACACATTTTCGGTTGCCCAAGACTTGTTTATAAAAAAATGAAGACTTGCTATGCATAAAACAAAATCCTAGCTACTTTTAAGAATGTGAGATATTCAACAAATTCCCCATATTCAGGAAGCAAGAATTTGTTCTATAACTGGTTTTATAACAATCTCATGTAGTAGATGAATTAAAAATTCCACTTGGGGACTGGACATGGAAGTTAGAATGCAGAACTGTTCCAGCTAAAAATGTAAATCATTAGGCAGCTTAGCAAATACGCTTTTACAATGAATAATCTGGCATAAATGTACAGTAGTGAGACAGAGGACTAAGGACAGAATCATATGATGCTTTTTGTGATAAGACATTAATTAATGAATTCCCCAAACATTTTAGAATATATTAAATATTTATGGAATTAGAGTCTGTAGTAAAAAATGAAAAGTACAGTTCAGGAAAAAAGAATAAAACAGATGCTTGCAGATAGCATGTTTTGCATTTAAGGTAATAACTGTTAATTATATAAAACTGTGTTGTTTTCAAGAGGCAAGTATGTTACATTATGGAGCTTGTCTCAACAACGGAGAATTAGAGAAGAATTTTTTTATAGAATTCTTTTTTAAATTGGAGGATAATTGCTTTACAATGCTGTGTTAGTTTCTACTGTATGACAACACGAATCAGCCATGAGTATACATGCTTCCCCTCCCTCTTGAGTTTGCCTCCCAGCCTTCATCCCATTCCTCTGGGTCATCACAGAGCACCAAGCTGAGCTTCCTGTGTTACACAGCAGCTTCCCATCAGCTAATTCACACATGGTAGTGCATATACGGCAGTGCCACTCTCTCAGTTTGTCACACCCTCTACTTCCCCTACTGTGTCCACAAGTTGGTTGTCTATGTGTCTCTATTCCTGCCTTACAAATAGGTTTATCAGTACCATTTTTCTAGATTCCCTAAAGAAGAGTGGCCTTCCATGGAAAGTACATTTTTTAGGAAGTCAATTTGAAGTTAGCTGTGGTTTTTGTAATAAGCACTGTTTCTGATTTCATTTGTATGCTATTCACTCTTAAGCAATATGCCTTCTTTAACAATCACAGGTAAGGTCAGGGGTATTGCTTTCTCTTATGAAGGAATAAAGATCTTGGTATAACACTTTCCATTCTAAGTTTCCTCCAGTAAACAGCAACCTCATTTGTTCTTAAATATCAGTAACTGAGAGGTAATCCATCTCTTTTTCTGAGCAATTCTAATTATCAGAACTTTCTCCTTCATTAAGTTGAAATGTGTTTCTCTGATTTACCTGCTAGTCCCAATTCTGCCTTGTAGTATCACCTCAGTCAAGTCTTTATTTGCTTCATAAGATTTCTTCTAGTGTTTGAATTTAACACTCATATCTCCTTTCATTCTCTTATTCTGGCTAAAAATTCTTAATTTTTTCGATCATTTCTCAAACAGCAATTTTTTCCCCCAGAAGCCACACCAATTTAGTCACCTTTCTCTCACCATACTACAGTTTCTATAAACCATGGCACCCATCACTTAGTATAACACTCCATATTTGGCCTGCCTAGGACAGAATCCAGGAGAACTACTACCTCATATAATGTGTACCCAAGACTTTCTATTAATATTACCTCAAATTACATAAGATATTTTAGTAATTTCACCATACCACTAGCTCATATTTAGTTAATTACAGTCCTCAAAGTTTCCATCCCTCACAATGAACTATTTTAGGTTGCATCTCATACACTCTGAACAAATTAAGCAGAATTTGCAGAACCCATAGTCAGAAATTTATATTTATGATTTTACAGGCTATTCTTCTTCCCTCATCTCTAAAATTATGTAACTTTGAAGCCCAAGACACTATGTTCTTTCCTAAACACAACAGCACTGGTTCACTGTACTCTACAATCTCTGCCATGGTTCTTCGCAATTTCAGTAATCACGTAGGTGATCATTCCACTCCCAGCCTGCCATTCTTCTGGAACCCAATCTTCTGATGACCTTGTCCTCTACTCCATCCTGGTCTTCCAATCTCCTCAATAACTGTACTCCCTCCTTAATCTCCATATCAAATAGCACACTGCTCATATCATCTTTTCTCTGTGCTTCATCGTCCTCTGTCCTCATTCCTCCTCCCCAGATTCTAAGATCAATCAGTAATCTCACTGCCTTGCATGCATCTGCTAACTCTACTGTCTACCTTATTTAATTCTCCCTCTACATCACTGGCTCAGGTGGTAAAGAATCTGCCTGCAATGCGGGAGACCAGGGTTCAACCCCTGGGTCGGGAAGATCCCCTGGAGAAGGGAATGGCAACCCACTCCAGTATTCTTGCCTGGAAAAGTCCATGGACAGAGGAGCCTAGCAAGCTACAGTCCATGGAGTGGCAAAGAGTCGGACACAACTGACTGAGCGTGCACACACACACACACACACACACACACACACACACACAGGACTTACCATACCTTGACTATATTTTTTGTTCTCTGTCTCCTTTCCCTCTTCTCTCCTTTCCTTCTTACACACACACACACACACACAATTTATTGGAAATAGACTTTCATTTGTCCCTTTCTGTACCATATACTTAGTGCTTAGAACAATGCATAGAATATAGCAGAAGTTCAATCGATAATAGTGTAATAATGAATGAATTAACAGTGCTCCCTTGCTGAATTTGATAACAATGGTTGTTGCTGAAGAGGAACAAGGGCTGGTTGGCAGACTGAGTGTGAAGAAGACTTCTTTTTCTCTGTATACCCTTTTGCACCTTTTAAATTTTATTTTTTTTAAAGCTTTTTATTTTGTATTGGAGTAGAGACAATTATCAAACTATTTTGTGATAGTTTCAAGTGAACAGCAAAGGGATTCAGCCAACACACACGTGTATCCATTCTCCCCCAAACACCTCTCCTATCCAGGCTTCCACATAACATTGAGCAGAGTTCCATGTGCCATACAATACTTGTTGGTTATCCATTTTAAATATAGCAGTATGTACATGTCCATCCCAAACTCCCTAACTATTCCTTCCCCATCCTTCCCCACCCCGTCAGCAACCATAAGTCCATTCTCTAAGCCTGTGAGTCTCTGTCTTGTAAGTTCATTCATATCACTTCTTTTTAGATTTCACATGTAAGGGATGTCATACACTATATCTCCTTTTCTGTCTTACTTTACTCAGTTAAAATTTAATATCACATGCATATGCTTCCTATTCCAAAAAGGAATTTTTTAAATTAGAGTAAAAAATTATTTTAGTGAAAAGAATTCACTTTTGAGTTAACATTAAAATCAAGATTTTTTAAATAGCAGTGATATCCTCTACCATATCAACAATCTTTTGAAACTTTGTGCCATTTGCAAAATTAAACAGCATGTTTTCTTTCTTTTCAATTAATTTTTACTGGTGTATAGTTGCTTTACAATGTTGTGTTGGGTTCTACTGTACAGCAAAGTGAATCAGCTATACGTATACATATATCCCCTCTTTTTTGGATTTCCTTTCCATTTAGGTCATTACAGAGCACTGAATAGAGTTCTCTGAGGTATACAGTAGGTTCTCATTAGTTATCTCTTTTATATACAGTATCAATAGTGTATATATGTCAACCCTAATCTCTCAATTCACCCCACTCCCCTCCTTTTCCCTCTTGGTGTCCATGTTTGTTCTCTACCTCTGTGTCTCTATTTCTGTTTTGCAGGTAAGACCATCTATACCATTTTTCTAGATTCCATATATATGCATTAATATATGACATTTGTTTTTCTGACTTACTTTACTCTGTAAGACAGTCTCTAGGTCCGTCCAGGTCTCTACAAATGATCCAATTTTAATCATTTTGTGGCTGAGTAATACTCCATTCTATATATATGCCATATCTTCTTTATCTATTCCTCAGTTGATAGACATTTAGGTTGCTTCCATGTCCTGGCTATTGTAAATAATGCTGCAATAAACGTTGGGGTGCATGTTCTTTTTGAATTACAGTTTTCTCTGGGTATACGCCTAGTAGTGAGATTGCTAGGTCATATGGTAAGTTCTATTTTTAATTTTTTAAGGAGCCACCGTACTGTTCTCCTTAGTGGCTGTATCAGTTTACATTCCTGTTAACAGTGCCAAAGGGTTCTCTTTTCTCTACTCTCTCTTTAGCATTTATTGCTTGTGGATTGTTTAATGATGGCCATTTTGATGGGGGTGAGATGATACCACATTGTAGTTTTGATTTGCATTTCTCTAATAATTAATGATGTTGAGCATCTTATCACGTATTTGTTGGAGTTTTGATTTGCATTTCTCTAATAATTAGTGATGCTGAGCATCTTATCATGTATTTGTTGGTCATCTGTATGTCTGCTTCGGAGAAATGTCTATTTAGGTATTCTGCCTATTTTTTTTGATTGGGTTGTTTGTTTTTTTGATAAACAGTGTGCTTTCTAAAGTAAGCTGGGTACTTCTAAAGTTCCTGGGCATAGTACATGCCATGCATATGTTGGTGATTCAGAATATGAAAAACAGAAATAATGTTTTATAGGCATTATTTTTTTAGTGAATCAATGGATATTCCTGGCAATGTTCATGTTTATTTTCATGATTAATAAACATGCTGAATTTCAAAATTCAGCATGTTTATTATTTTCTAAGTGCTTATAAAAATATTTGGCATAATAATGCATTCTTAGATCTACAAGCACTCAGCAACAAATATATTGGCTTAGTACGTTTTTAATATCTATCATTTTCTCATTTTTTAAAATCATTCCCCACTTCAGCTTTTCTAAAATTAGTCTTATTCTCAAGAGACACTAGAATGACATTAAAACTGCTCACTGCACTCATTCTATACCACACGCAAAGTAGTCAGCTCAGAAGAGCCAAGCTTACTGGAGTAATGGTACAGGATTTTACTTGCTGTTTACTTATCCTGGGCTTCTGGTCTTTCTGTACGTTTTCTATTGTCCGACTTAAGAATTCTAACCCACTTTAATGGTTTTCCCTTGTGGCTCAGCCCGTTATGTGGGAGACCTGGGTTCGATCCCTGGGTTGGGAAGATCCCCTGGAGAAGAGAAAGGCTACCCACTCCAGTATTCTGGCCTAGACAATTCCATGGACTGTATAATGCATGGGGTCGCAAAGAGTCAGATATGACTGAGTGACTTTCACTCACTCATACCCAGTTTAATTCTTTATTTTTAAATGATCACCTCAATAACTTATAGTGAACTTCCATTATCTCACACAGACACAAGATTAAAGGATTAACTCTCTTAACAACTTTGATATATAACATACAGCACTGTTAATTATACCTGCCATGTTGTACGCTACATCCTGAGTACTTACTTATCTCAATTGGAAGTGTGTACCTTTTGAGTGCCTTCATCCAGTTCTCCCTCCACCCACCAAGCCTCTGACAACTGCAAATCTGATCTCTTTTTCTATGGGTTTGTTTGTTTTCGAAGTATTACTGACCTACAACACTATGTTAGTTCCTGTTACATAACATAGTGGTTCAGTATTTGTATACATTTCAACGTGATCACTATCCATTTTAAATAACATAGCTTAAATATGAATTGAGAAACTCTTCCCTCTCCTTTTTTCATTACTCACGAGAGCATCTTCCACAAGCAGTGAGCCTCTCCGGTTCATGTTCTTCTCATTGTTCTTTTTGTCCCCCAATATTACTTAAATAAAAGTCAGTTGTCTTACATCTTTCAACTATGTTCTTTCACAGAGAGTATTCCTATGTGATATATTAGTCTCTTGAAATAGGTCTTTTATTTTCACTGCTGTCTATATTTTATAGTGCCTTTTCCAAATCTTCCTTAGTCACCACTGAAATAATTTTCTTTAACTTTAAAATAAAAGCACAACCAACTAATACAAGGATCTTTGAGTACTATTCAGCCAGCTATTTCCATAAAGACAGAATTAGCTAGACAGTTAGGTAGATCGATGGATTTTATTTTCCCCCAGCTGTGCACTTTGGGCAACCTATGCTAGTATTTATTTATTCAGTGTCGACCTCAGAGAAGTAACTCACGCCTGTGTGCCAGTGTGGTTAGATTGTTATAATACCCTTCTAAACAAGCTTCCACCAGTGACTTGGGAATAAGGAAACTGAAAAAAAAAAAAAATAACCTTTTTAAACTAAATACTAATGTGAAGTAGAAAGATGCACACGTTCTAGGAAACCACAACTTGTGTTCAGTACAGATCCTTACACAAAGGAGGCATTCAGGAAATGTTTACTAAATTGAGTTGAATCACAATGGTCTCTCATTTTATAGATAATAAACACTTTCCATAATCCAGGCTATGCAAGATAGACAGTATAGTGAACAAAATAATCCACTCTTTTCCAAATCCTCAAAGTCAGAAGTAGATGAACAGCCTAAAAAAAAGAGATGGGAGCAGGAAGGTTTATGCTGTATTTGTGGACAATGATAAGGATGGGGTTTCTGGAACAGTGAGTTCATGAAGAGGAAGTTATGCTGAAAGCTCTGATAAAGTTTATTTATCAATGTATTTTTAGTATATGTGATTCTACATTTTAATTTAACCAATTTGAATTCCCAATATGAAAGACATGCACAGTAGTTACTGCCAGAAATGTCATTGATTATATTCAGAGTCTATGCCCAGAGAAATAAATTGCGTTAGAAACTCTTATTTTCTTAAAGGTTCTGTAAAATACTGTAAAAGTAAGTGCAATGTTCCTTCCCATTTCAACAGAATTGCAGTTTTCTTAAAAGATGAAAGAAAACAGAAGATTAAAATCTATACCTTCTGAAGAGGATTGCTGGAAATGACTCCAAATAAAAAATACTTACACATCTATCAAACATATCCACAAGAAAAGAGTCAATCTAGCCTCTATGTGGATTTTAAAATATGATTGGTAATATGTGTGGTACAATTTATGATATTAAACAGAATAAATACAGCATATATAAACATTTCTGAAAGGTATTTAAATCATGATAGATTAAGAATAGTTTTTCCAATGGAGTATCATATTCAGCATTTGAAAATTATGAGTACTGTGGTCCAAGTAAATTAGGAGAATTTCTCTTTCTCTGTCCCTCTTCCTCCCTCCCTCTCTCTCTCTCTCTCCCTGTCACCCCTAACTCAGCAATCATCTAGAAATGTAAGGTAAATTATCTATAGGTCAATATCACTAAAGCAAATCATCACACTGGGCTGATTTCTCCAGGCCATTCTCAATTCTCTTATTCATTTTGCCTTCCATGCATGAATCAGTCAACGAGTTAATTTCTAAAGTAGCCAATGAATTAACATCTTACCATTGCATTTTGTTCAAATGTTCTATTTTAAATTCTTCCTTTAAACAAAGGGCCATTCTTCTATCCTTGTGTTATTGTATGCTCCTTTTGAATAGTTTTCAGGAATAAAATAACTAATCATGAAAAAACAAAACAGTTGCTCTTAACACCCTTTGTATAACGTTACTAGATGATGGCACTGATTCATGATTAACAACCTCACATGTTGTAGCCTACACATGGTGCATTAAATGTTCCCTTGGCAACAGACATATCATATGCCCATTATCAATTTTAGACATGAAAAATTGTAGCCTTAGAATAAGGTGTTACTTTTTGTTGAGAACATTTTCATCCCACTAAAGGGACAGAAGCAATGAGAATACCTGGAAATACAGTACTGATAGAGTTTTATCGTGCAATGCTAATGATATTTAAACATATATTCATTCCAGGACATCACAGAGAAATATTTTTAGAAATGTTTCTTCAAAAACTTTAATTACCATCAATGTATAAAAATGAATCACAGAATTTCTGTCCAGATGGCACGATTAGTGGTTTTTTCAGAGAAAAAAAGTTTTAAAACATCAATGTCTGTCTTACATTTTAGAATTCCATTTGAAAAAGAAACATAATTTGTTTACAATGTATCACACTCAACCTCTAAGTTACTTCTTAGTTTGATTTGAGTCCAAAAGAGCATCATTCTTTTAAAAAAGTAAAATTATGAGCTTAATAGGCTTCCTCTGGATTTTGTCCCTGATTAAGTTGAGGATGCACCTGCTAACTTTACTTATTGCAATAGAGCTGTTAAAATAACAGATAAGGAAGCCGGCCCAGATTTTGTTTAATTTTTTTCAAGATCTAGTAATTTATTTAGATATCATTTTTGGCATCTAGGCCTCTTATAACAGTCCATACTGAATACTGAATGCAAACTGAAAACACTAAATAACCAATAAATATATGACAAATTCCTTCAAGCAGCAATAATAAACTTTAAATTTTCTGTATAAATTGCAAACTTATGCTTCGTCCCCCTCCCTTCATTCTTTTCCCATCCAAACTCAGCACTATGTTTAATTTTACTAATACATTTGTTGCCTAGGATAGGAAATCCCTAGTATATCTAACAAACTATTTCTAAAATAATAGTAATAATGTTAAAAATTGCAAATGCCTACTTTGTCACAATTGTTCTAAGCATTTTATATACAGCAACTATTTTAGTGGATAGTATGTTATTGAGAGGAAGCTAAGTTTCCTTTCCTTAGTTCACCTGACCCTGATAACACCAATGAGAGGTGGGCAATGTTTATAAATGATTTATTTTGATGACGGTGGATAAAGGTTCTGTACTAGAAGCTACTCTCAACACAGAATGCTGATGGTAAATCAACCAAAAAGTACCTTCCTTTTTCTATTAGCTTTTGCCATCTTCTTTTGCAATTACAAAGTTTTGTTTTCATTTAGATTAAGTTGAGATCTTAGTCGGAAATCTTCCCCTCCCCCATATAATAACTAATACTGGACAAACGGGGTTTTTTGCTTTTGAGTCTGTCTTTTTTCTTTTTTGTTTGTATATGGTCTTTTTCTCTTCCCTTCAGAATGTTTTATTCAAAACATTCCCTAAACCTCCTTTCCTCAGCTCAAATCTTTAGTATAAAGCATAATCAAGACTACCTAAAGCACTCCATGTGACCCTTAAGAGAGGCAGTGGCTTAAGAAAAGGGTTCCCCTAAATCAGCTGCCAAGAACAAGCATGCCAGTCCCGCCCCCATTCCGTTCCCCCAGGATCACCTAGCACTCGGCCTTCAAGAGCTACATCTCCAAAACTACACAACTCTCATTCCACCCGGCAAAGCTTTCTCGGAGAACTACACAACACAGCACCCTCCCCCCGCCCTCCCCGCTCCTCGAAAACACGGAGTTCCTAAGCCGGCAGTCCCACTCCAAAGCTCGTTTCAGGCATCCTTTGGGCAGGATGCTTCATGATCTCAGGTCTCCGATGGGATCCAGTTCAGAATGTGAAGTCAAGTGGAGGGAGGACAAACCCAGGGCAATTTCCTAACGCCCTCGCTGTTTCAGACTGCTGGCAAACTGTGCCTCCTAGCTACACCCACCGTCACTCAACAATCTCTAGCCTGCAGCCAGCGGCCGCTCTAAATTAGGGTTCCAAGTTCCAAAGCTCCCTTCGAGGTGGGAGCTTCGGGGAGCTGAAAAAGAAGGATTCTGGGCGGGGGACTGCCACAACTCCCAACCTTCTGGCTTCGCAGTCCCTCCGGAATTAAACACACCTAAGGCGTTTCAGTTCAGTGTGCGGTGAGCTAGAGGAAGGGAAGAGAAATGGGAGGAAGTAGGGTGTGGCGACTCTCGGAGATTAAGGAAAGGGAGAGTTAAAGTCACATCTCTGCCCTAGATTGAGCCGGGTCTAGGGGCAGCGGGCCTGCCGGTCGCTTTGTCGTCCCCTGTCGCGGGCGCGAGCCCTGCAGGCAAACATGCCCCCCGCCCCCTAAATCGTCCCAACTGGCCAAGCGGGCCCTGCAGCCCCCAGTCCCAAGGAAGAAACTTGTACACAGGCGCGCCAGCAGCTAGGATGCTGCGGTTTGCCTCTGAGGACAACTTTGAAAGCCAGAAAAATAATCATAACGAAATAAAAGGATCAATAGCATTTTGTTTTCTTCTGAGCCTTTGGAAAAAAATAAAATTTCTGTTCCTACCAGTCATTTAATATTTACAGGCGCCTGTGGCGAAAGGAGGAGGGGCGGGGACGGATTAAGGTTGGTACTGAAGATAGAGAACGCAAAGTAGGTTCCTAGGTGAGTTGCAGAGAAGGGGGCCGGCTAGGGGACCCGAGTTCCTGACGCCATTTGCGGGGCAGAGGCGCCCGCCCGCCTTACCTGTGGATGCAGTTTCCATGGCAACGGGCGGCGGCCGGGCGGGGCCCGAGCCCAGTTCCCGCGGCGCAGCTTCGGCGACCCCGGCGCCCAACCCCGGTCCCGGCTCCCCCGCCAGCGTCTCCGGCTTGGCTCCTTTCGGCGTCACCGCTTCGTCCTCCCCCTCCCCCCGGTCCCCGAGCCACTGGGACCCGGGGCCGGCCAGCGGCAGCAGCTCGTCTCGGGGATCCGGCGGCGCGGCCATGGCTGGCAGTTCCCCGGGCGCGGCGACAGCGGCTTGGCGGGGCCGAGGTGCAGTGACTGGGTGGGCGGGCGGGCGCTCGCTGCTGCTGCCCCCGCCGGGACTCGGGGCTTGGGGAGGCTGCGGTGTGAGCGCCGCCGCTGCTGCTGCAACTCCGGCCGAGCTGCTGCCTACAGCTCTCGGCGCTTCAGCTCCTCCTCCTCCTCCCCCTCCTCTTCCTCCCGGCCCCGCGGCGGCCTCTGCCCGCGCTCCTCCTCCTACTCCTGGCGCCGCCGCCACGGCCGCCTGGCTACTCCCAAGCCTGTTATTACGCAGGTGAAAAAGGCCTGCTAGGTCCGAGTCTTCCTTTGCACACGTCAGCCCCCGGCCTGCTAATGGCAGGCCTCGATTTAGGAGATGTGCCAAATCCACTTGAATCTTCCTCTCAGGTGGGGAGGAACCAGAGAGGATGAGCAGGTAGAAGCAGCCCCTAGCTGAAACGTGACTGATTAGGCAAGCTGCCCACCCAACTCATAAAGTTAAACCCGGACTGGTGTCCTGGGACCCGAGTCAAAGGAAACTGGAGCCATCAAGGCCACAGTTCTGAGGGTGACCAGTATCATCTGTGGATGGGGACTGGTCTTGGCGGGGAGGGGTGGAAGTGAGGGTTGACAGATGGGAGACGAGTGAATCTGCAACGCTGGGGTTAAATGTTGCATCCTTAAACTATTTCCAAAACAGAACCAAAAATAGTGGAGTACAGGAAAGAGCTATCAGGATAGCTTCCGAAAAAAAGCTTACCAGACTTCATTACTACCAGCACTGAGGGCGAATAAGATAGCAATGAGCAGGACAAAAACAACTTATGTTTCCTTGCAGAAACCCTGAGCCAAAGCCATACAGATTATAAGCTGTCTGTGCAGTCTGCTTTCTTTGAGAAGTTGGACATTCCAGGAAGCTTGCTGCTGCTTCCCTCGCCCCCATTTTCCTTTACAGCTCTCTGATAAGATGGAAGATACCTGACAGATAAACAGAAACTCAGAGAAAGGAAGTGACTTGGCTTATAATGTATTATTCCTATATTTAGATACATCTCTTCAAACAAGACTTGTGCTTTATTGGTTCCTAAACTGTCTATGAAATGATGTGGTTGGAAAAAATAATAACGCACAGGGTGGAGGAATAAGCCCATGCACTGCTCCTTCTCTAGAAAAGGTCGGGCATGGGGCAAGCTTCCATGAGGCTTGTGGAACTGCTAAGCCACCATAGACATGCTGATTTCATATATGTCAATTTTCATGTATTCCAAGGCCAACTTCAGCACCATGCAGATACTCCTCAAAGATGCTGAAAGTTAAAAGCCTGAATTCTGCCCAACCTTGTTCTATTCAGTGACTAATTAAGAGAAAATGTGTTCACTCAATAGAGAATATACATGGCCTTCTAAGGCCAGATACCCCTGGGGATGTGATGATCACCAATATTTTACATTATTGTTATCTTCAAAACTTATGATAGACGTGTCCATTGGCTTGATTGTGGTAATAGCTTCACAGATGTGTACATATGTCAAAATTCATAAGTTCACTTACTATAAATATGTGTGATTCAGTGTTTGTCAATTTTACCTCAATAAAGCTATTTTTTAAAGTTACCCCCTTCAACAATAACAAACAAAAAAAAAATTGGTTATCCTGAACCATCAGGGTTTTCCAAATCTTTTTGTGGGGAAAAAATGAGCCTGTTTAAGAAATCTTTAAGGTGAAAAGTTATTACACTGCTGTCTTTCCATGAAGATTAATCCTTTCACATAATCAGAAGACATTTGTGAGTTTTTTTTCCCAAATCTATTGTTTAGAACATCAGAAATACCAGATGGAAATTTCTCACAATTTCATTATTGACAACATGCCAAAAATATAGAAAACTAATGATTTAATATCAAGTGGTTATCAATAAGTACTGAATATTTGAGAATTTTATGGTAAGTGAATTACATACAGAGTTATATGGAGAATGTTATTTTGTTTCTCTGACAAACATTAATGAGTCATCACTTAAAAAAAACTGAAGAAACTATGCAAGCCTCACAACTTCCTTATAACTAAATTGATAAGGAGTTTGGGGATATGATTCCAAATCTTTTTCATATTTCATCAGATACTGATCAATACTCTAATTGAGAATGTGTGGAAGAAATAGCCAAAGTATATTCAGATTCTAATTGTTAGAGAAAATTGAAATTATCCATTTTGATTGAGAAATTTCATTTCCATTTACCATTTAATTGAAATTCTGCTTTGATAAATTATTCTACTTTGCTCTGCTGAAAAGAGGTGTTCACAATGTTTAGTTTTAGCAATTTTCACAACTATCTTTATTCATTACATTCTACTTCTGGATGACAAATAATTATCTATTTGGGTGAGGAAATTTGCAAGTTTACACTATGATTTGAAATTACCAATGTCTATCAGTTTCATTTATTTTACATTTGCACCCCTGTGAACTAATAAAGCTTGACTCATTTGAAGATGTATGGCCATAACACATAGGCAACAATGGGATTCCAGGGCTTGCAGAGTTGCTTCAAGTTATGAGTTTTTCTAAAATGCTTTTGAGACGAAAATGGAGTTGGCACTTTTAAAGGATTCAGAGCAAGGAAAGTTGAGACAAAAGAACTGTCAGGTTTTGTCTTAAGCTATTGTTTTTCGGAAGAGAAGTTTTGTTCACTGTTTCAAAAGAAGGAATCTGGTGAAGAGCATTTAACACTAGCTTCTTAACTTAGACCAAAGCTTATATCATGGGGAAAGGAGTGTGGGGATATGCAGAAAGAGCATCACAAGTAACACTTCAACCAAATGAAGTCCTTTCCAGCCTCAAAATGAAATTTAATTGTTCTGTACCTAAGTTTCCTCAACTATAATCTGGATATTTTAATAGCACCTTCTACAAAGGGTTTCAGTTCAGTTCAGTCACTGAGTCGTGTCCGACTCTTTGCGACCCCATGAATCACAGCACTCCAGGCCTCCTTGTCCATCACCAACTCCTGGAGTTCACTCAGACTCTCGTCCATCAAGTCAGTAATGCCATCCAGCCATCTTATCCTCTGTTGTCCCCTTCTCCTCCTGCCCCCAATCCCTCCCTGCATCAGGGTCTTTTCAAATGAGTCAGCTCTTCACATCAGGTGGCGAAAGTATTGGAGTTTCAGCTTAAGCATCAGTCCTTCCAGTGAATATTCAGGACTGATCTCCTTTAGGATGGACTGGTTGGATCTCCTTGCAGTCCAAGGGACTCTCAAGAGTCTTCTCCAACACCACAGTTCAAAAGCATCAATTCTTTGGCGCTCAGCCTTCTTCACAGTCCAACTCTCACATCCATACGTGACCACAGGAAAAACCATAGCCTTGACTAGCCGGACCTTTGTTGGCAAAGTAATGTCTCTGCTTTTGAATATGCTATCTAGGTTGGTCATAACTTTCCTTCCAAGGAGTAAGCGTCTTTTAATTTCATGGCTGCAGTCACCATCTGCAGTTGGGGGAGCAGTAAATGAGTAGACATAGGTAATGCATGTTATTAAGATATAATTGCACATGCCAAATTATTTTTAGAAAATGGCTTATAATGGTTAGAGCTCTGCCTGGGTATTTATATTTGTAAAGACCAGAGAGTCAACAGTAACCACTTGAGGCATTCAAAGCAAATTAGATAAAGAATGATATTGAATGACTATTGATCTCTTTCTACTAGTAGTTTCTATATTCTGAGAGGCAAACCTTACATGAAGATAAATATACTTCAAAGGTTCTTCTAAGTAGTTGTGTAAAACACACACATGTAGGCACGTACACATATTTCAATTTGCCTTTTTACATCAGGAATGGCAAATAGAACTTATTGATAGATTGGTAATGAATGCTTGCGGCACTGTGTTGAGAAAGAGTCTTAGATCACATTCACAGTCAGTGAAATAGAGTGTCTAGAAAAGTCAGCAATAGTTACACTCAGGCAAGTGAAGGCAGCATATGCCAAGTATTTGCCTTCTCTGATTAATTTTAAAGCTGTTAGCACCCAAGCCAAGGCTCTACTTTGGAATCTTTTTAGGAGAGAAGAATGCAACTGTGGAAACACTCCCATCGACTTAGTAAGATAAGTATTTGGCTCAAGATGAGACTCACACTAGAGCCTCAGATTTCTGAAATCATGATGTCTGGGGTTGCTTCAAGGCTTAATTTGTCTGTGGAGCATTCCATTCATTTGCAACATGGTTTTCACTCTTCCTCAATGTCTAAAAGCTCTTGAATTTGATAAGGAAGAGTTCTCCAATTCCTACTGCGATAAAAGAATGTTTATATTGAAACTATTTTATAGAGGCTACAGGCTGGTGCCTGAGACAGCTGTGTTTTCACCAGAAGACCACCATAGCATTCACAAATGTCACACAGCACATTGGAAACACACCAGGCTCCTGTCCATGGGGAGTGACTGCTGTTACTTAGCTTCTAATGTTCTCCAGTAGGGGTGGGAAAAAGAGAGTTGATTACTTTTCACTGAACCCAGTTTCCTTTTTCTTATTTAATTTGCACATGTGAGTAAAAGTGCAAAGACTTTAATTTCTTTGGGCAAAAACATGAATTGGGAGATACGTAACTAGAAATCTCCATACTTTGGACTCACAAAGCATCTTTTAAACATTCTGAGCTTGAGAAGCAAATATATACATGATAAAGGTAAATTCTGTTTGAATAGTTTCTTTGAAGTTTACAAACAGAGCTCATTTAATACACACACATACATGCTTTTAATTTACAAAATTTGATAAGATATATCTCCTAACTGATTTTTTAAATTTAATGACCAGTGAATTTAAAGTTTTTTCATGTGCTTCTTGATAATTTGTATTTTTTAAAATAACAGATTTTTGTAGATATAATTTGCATACAGTACAATTTAAAGTATATATTTCAATGATTTTAAGTATCTTTATATGGTTATGCAATCATCACCACAATCAACTTTAAAACAGTTTCATCACTTTAAAAAAAAAAAATCCCTCCTACCCATTAGCAGTCACTCTCTACCCCCATCACCTCGTGTTCAGTCCTTGGCAGTCACTCATCTACTTTCTGACTCCATAAGTTCGCCCATTCAGGACACTTCATATAAATGGAATAATACCCTTCTGTGACTGGCTTCTTTCCCTTAGCATAAGATTTTCAAAGTCCATCCATGTTATAACATATATCAGTACCCCATTCCTTTTTTAAAAAATTTTATTTATTTATTTTGACTGTAACGAGTCTTAGTTACTGCATGGGAACTCTTAGTGGGATGTGGGATCTAGTTCCCTGACCAGGGATCAAACCCAGGCCCCCTGCATTGAGAGCATGGTGTCTCAGCCACTACACCACCAGGGAAGTCCCCACTCCATTCCTTTTTATTGATGAATAATGCTCCACTGTATGGATATAACACAATTTGTTCATCCATCCATCTGTTGGTAGACATTTAGGTTGTTTCTACTTTTTTATTATTATAAATAATTCTTCTATAAATATTTATGTACAAGTTTTTGTGGGTATGCTTTCTTTTATCTTGGTACATACCTAGCATTAGAATTGCTGGGTCTTATGGGAACTCTGTGTTTAATTACTTGAGGAACTGTCATAATGTTTTCCAAATGAACTGCCCCATTTAAAAATCTCATCATCAGTGTTTGAGTGCTTCAATTTCTCCACATCCTTGCCAACAATTGTTATCTTTTTTATTACAGCCATCCTAGTGGGTGTGAAGTAAGTAGTAGCACATTGTGGCTTTAGTTTGCATTTCCCTGATAGCTAATGGTATTCAGCATCTTCTTATGTGATTATCAGCCACTTGTATATGTTCTTTGGAGAAATGTCTATTCAGATCCTGTGCCCATTTAAAAATTGGGTTATTTTTCTTTTAATATTGAGTTGTAAACCTTATTTAAATATCTGGATAAAAGTCCTTTATTAGATATATGATTTGCAAATATTTTTCTTTCATTCTATGGATTGTCTTTGTTACTTTCTTGATGGTGTCCTTTGCAGGACAAAACTGTTTATGAAGTTCAATTCATCTATTTTATCTTTTGTCACTTGTGATTTTGATGTCATATCTAAGAAACAATTGCCTAAACCAAGGTCAAAAACTTTACAGCTATGTTTTTTTTCTAAGTGTTTTATAGTTCCAGGTCTTATAATCTGGTCTTTGGTCCACTTTGAGTTAATTTTTACATATCTTGTGGATAATTTGACTTTCTTATTTTGTAAATTGCCTTTTGTGCCCCATGTTTTCTTTTCCAATCAGGTATTTTTTCCCAGCTATTTTAAAATGCTCTTTGCATTGTATTTTTGTCATTTATGTTGTAGATATTTTTCATACTATATTGTTCAGGGATGATGAGAATACCAAGGTTCTGAAATATCTTCAGAGGCTCCTTCAAAATCACATGGCTAATGCAGTTGTTATTAAAGTCTAAGTCTTTTTATTCTATAACTCATGCTTTCCAGCTTAAAAGTCCTGACAACGTATAATCAATTTTTCAGTTTGTGGGGCTTCCCTGATGGCTCATTGATAAAGAATTTGACTGCCAATACAGTATATGTGAGTTCCATCCCTGGGTTGGTAAGATCCTCTGGAGAAGGAAATGGCAACCCACTTCACTATTCTTGCCTGGGAAATCCCATGGACAGAGGAGCCTGGTGGGCTGCATTCCATGAGGTTGCAAAAGAATCGGACACAACTTAGCAACTAAACAACAACAACAATGCAGTATGTTATTAACAATAGCCTAGATCAATAAAGCTCAAGGTAAACTAGAGAGATAGTCAAGATTAGTGGTAAGAAACTACATCCAAAGTATTCAGAATTTAAAGCAAAATCACCAGCATCAGGCCCAAGGGTTGGAATGTCCTGTGCCAAAGTCAGAACCTTGGACAGCTCAGTATGAGCATTAGCCAAAAACTCATTTTCTTCTAACTTTAGACTGTAAACACTGCAACCCCAGATTAGTAGTTGACTCATACTTTATTGGATTAGTTCCAATTTAAGAGGCTCTGGCTTTACTCATGTGGCCCCAACCTCTCTTGGGGAAGAGGGTCATACCCATCTTCCAAGGGTCTGTAGTCTTGTTAGATGACATGCCTTCATCTTTGGGCCTGAAAGATATGTTAGGAAATCCCAGTCCTGGGGATTCTTTGGAGTTACCCTGGTCTGAGGAGAAAATGTTTTATTTCTTTTCTTTCTTGAAGCTCTTTATCCATAAAAAAGTTTATTCATTAAATTTAGGAACTAGTCAAGAAATTCACTCTAAGTGGGAACCTGAAATAGTACTTGCCAAGAAGCTTACATTTACATGAAAGTGCCAAGGGGATTAAGGGGAATATTGAGGCAAAAGGGTCAGAGCCAGGCTAGACTTATAATTCCATATACACCATAATATAATAGCTTGACCACTATTGTCGCAGAGCAGAAAGGACCATGCCAACTCTGTGGCTTGTATGCTTTATGAACTGTCCTATTGTTGATCATCTATCTCACTGAGCCCTCTTTTGTTACAGGTATAAGAGACTGATAAAACAAGATAAGCCCATCATAATTGGGAAAATAACCTACGTGAAGTTCCTGATGATAGTAGAAGCTTCCAGACAGATGTCCCTAGTGCGGAGATGGTTTATGATATCTATACACAGTCAGTAAAAAGAAACACTTACTTGAATATATAAGCAAAAGGGAGAACACTGGGCTCTGTGTCTTTGAAATAGGCTAACATCCTAGAATATCAGTCAAGGGGTTTAGCTCTGTTTTAAAAGCAATAGGCCAACTGTCTTATATAGAGAATCAATTACTCTGCAGAAACATCTAGATGATGCTCTGAAATAATGTAATTCTTCAACAGAATCAAGGTTTCCTGTACAACTTTACTTTGGAGACTAGAAATATCTTGCAGACAAATGTTGCTCCTACTCTAGTCTGTCATTGGTGTTGGAAATTCAACATTCTTATTTTATAAATTTGGAAGATCAGGACTGCTGTAAATGGTAGCATCCTCCCAAAAGGTAACTCAGTATTCACAGTATTACTATCTTACAGTGAATTATCAGACAGCTTTACTAAGTTAAGCTTAGATTTTGATAAGAGGAAGAGAAGCGCCAACACTTCATGCTTCCCAGGGAGAACAGCCCGCAGGACTGCAACTGCAGGCCCTTTGGAGTCAAAGGAAGATTCTTAACTTTACCAGGGCTGAATATATTTCAGCAAATTATGGACATGCTCAGCAAGCCTTGCAGACTGTGACAGTGTAGCAGAAACTATCTCTGCGATTTGAAAATGTTTATATGGTCCATCAACTTACAACTAAACCATTTGGAACACACAGCTCTGTAGATTGTCATAGAAGGGGAAAAGGGAAGAAAGAGTGTAGAATTCTCACCTGTTCCAAAATGCCTCATAATGAAAGTTTCACATATAACTTCTTATAGAATATTGGTCAGAACAGGTTATATGCCCCAAGTCTAAAGGATACTGGGAAATATAAAGAGGGGATATTTGGTGAGTCCTAATAAACTGTTCAAATATTCACATCAGAGAGACTTTGAGAACATAAAGATGAATCAATTTTTCAAGATGTTTACAATCAAATCATGGAGATAATAAGATGTGTCCAAGAAAAATCAAAATCCGAGGTAGAAGATTATAAGCATGAGGGAAAAGGCTCAGATAAAGTGATGTGGCAAATTACTGCCAAGTGCAGATATCAAGGGCTTCCCTCATAGCTCAAAAGCTTCATGGGAAGCAAGATATTTGAGCAAGGCTTTGGAAACTGTAGGATTTATACATGGGGGACTGATGAATAGAGATCATTCTGATCTAAGAAATAGCCAGGGAATGGAAGAGTACAATTATAGAGCACTTACAGAGATGAGTGACTAGGTACATTTTTCTAGAGTTAAATATAGGTAAAGTGAAAGTGAAAGTGAAGTCGCTCAGTCGTGTCCGACTCTTACCGACTCCATGGACTACAGCCCACCAGGCCCTCCGTCCATGGGATTTTCCAGGCAAGAGTACTGGAGTGGGGTGCCATTGCCTTCTCCAAAATGTAGGTAAAGTGGGAATTAAAAATAGAAGAATTGGTTGGACTCAGGTTGTGAAAGACCTAGATGCCAGGTTAGTCTTTGGATTTTTTTTAAAAAAGAGTTTTAATGAGACATAAATAGATGTCATTCAGGAAAAGACAGCAGCAATTAAAATGGATTTGAGAGGAAGAAAACTAATGGTAAAGAGGCCAAATAGCAGGCTATTAAAGTTTTGATGCAGGGCACTGAGAAAGAAGAAATAATAATATAAATGCGGGGGACAAATACTAGGAATATTTCAGTCAACTGAACTTGGTACCTGACTGAATACAGGAAGAGTAAAAATTGATCCAAAGAATTTGGGGACAGATAATTCATAAACTCACAGTAAACTGTGGAAAATTCTGAAAGAGATGGGAATACCAGACCACCTGACCTGCCTCTTGAGAAATTTGTATACAGGTCAGGAAGCAACAGTTAGAACTGGACATGGAACAACAGACTGCTTCCAAATAGGAAAAGGAGTATGTCAAGGCTGTATACTGTCACCCTGCTTATTTAACTTATATGCAGAGTACATCATGAGAAACGCTGGGCTGGAAGAAGCACAAGCTGGAATCAAGATTGCCGGGAGAAATATCAATAACCTCAGATCTGCAGATGACACCACCCTTATGGCAGAAAGTGAAGACGAACTAAAAATCCTCTTGATGAGAGTGAAAGAGGAGAGTGAAAAAGTTGGCTTAAAACTCAACATTCAGAAAACGAAGATCATGGCATCTGGTCCCATCACTTCATGGGAAATAGATGGGGAAAGAGTGGAAACAGTGTCAGACTTTAATTTTTTGGGCTCCAAAATCGCTGCAGATGGTGATTGCAGCCATGAAATTAAAAGATGCTTACTCCTTGGAAGAAAAGTTATGACCAACCTAGATACCATATTCAAAAGCAGAGACATTACTTTGCCAACAAAGGTCCATCTAGTCAAGGCTATGGTTTTTCCAGTGGTCATGTATGGATGTGAGAGTTGGACTGTGAGGAAGGCTGAACGCCGAAGAATTGATGCTTTTGAACTGTGGTGTTGGAGAAGACTCTTGAGAGTCCCTTGGACTGCAAGGAGATCCAACCAATTCATTCTGAAGGAGATCAGTCCTGGGATTTCTTTGGAAGGACTGATGCTAAAGCTGAAACTCCAATACTTTGGCCACCTGATGCGAAGAGTTAACTCATTGGAAAAGACTCTGATGCAGGAAGGGATTGGGGGCAGGAGGAGAAGGGGACGACAGAGGATGAGATGGCTGGAAGGCATCACTGACTTGATGGACGTGAGTCTGAGTGAACTCCGGGAGTTGGTGATGGACAGGGAGGCCTGGCGTGCTGCGATTCATGGGGTCGCAAAGAGTTGGACATGACTGAGTGACTGAACTGAACTGAATTCATAAATGTCATTAATGGAAATTTTAAAACACAGGAAGAAAAGCTGGTTGTAGAAGAATAACTAGTTAATGTTTGGCAAAGCAGAACCTAAAGTATAGATAAGACACTTAGGTGAAGGTATCTAGCTGACTACTAGAATATGAAAAGGTTAAAAAAGAAAAGGAGGCCGAAATCAAAGTTGATGATTGAGAGTTAGGAGTCATCTAGGTAGGGGGAATAATCCAAGTTATAAGATTGGATGAATCTGCCAAGAGACGGGGGAGACAGTATATAGAGATATGAGAAGCTGGCCAAGAGCACATCCTTAAGAAATATTTATTTGAGTTCAGAGAGGAAGAAAGAAGACAGAGGGAGGCAGGACACTCAAGGGGGTAATTTCAAGTGTGGGCACTTTCAATAATGTTTAATCCCACAAAAAGCCTGATGATAATGATGACTAAATTGGTTATTGAATTTGGCCACTAGGAGGGATAGGGAAGAAAGGTGATACTTGCTTAAAGAAATAAAAGGATTAAAGGAAAGTGTGGGCTTTTAGAAAAAAGACAGGAGAAACATATAGGCTAAGGGGGAGAATGCAATGGAGAGGGGAGGACTGTAGATTCAAAAAGGACAAGAAATAATTGATCAAGCCAGTGGATGAAGACAGAATCAGCACCTGGTTCTCCTTGCCCCCTATACCTATTGCCCCAAAGAAGCAATTACCCACCCCCTCTCTTTGTCTTTGCCTATGTATTAATACTAATTCATTTTATCTGGACACACAACAACATCACCTTCTGGTCTGTTCCTGCCTTCCTTGGACACTGCTGCTCTGGAGCTTGGAAAGCTCTCCTTGCAGCAGATGCCTGATACTTACCTCTGATACATTGGCCTCCCTCTTCATCCACAGCTCACACTCACTTCTAGACTTTTATCAGCTTTCATCTAGCCTAGAAAAAAATCCTGCCCAATCTAGTCTCTCCATAGGACCTCCATAGGACTAGGTACAAGCAAGCCCTTGAGGGTAAGGATTAAACTTAGAGTGTAGAAAACCTAATTCTTTTTCAGAGATAGAAAAAAGAGACTACAACGGAGATGAAGAAAAGTTCGAGCTGGAGATGAGGGAGATTCATGTCAGACAGTTGAGCGTAAGGCAGTCATCTGCAAAGCATCAAGGTGGCAGCAGTAGGATTTCAGAAGAAAGATTGCTTATAAGCTTAATATTTATAATTTGCATTGCCTTTTCTAATTGACTGCTATTATACTGGGCTGGCAAAAAATTCATTCTGATTTTCCTGTAAGATGTTATGGAAAAAGAAGAATGTACTTTCTAGCCAACTCAATAATTTTATAGTACATTTTTCTCAGCTCTGCTAGACTCTAATTCTTCAAACGGAGAATTACAAAATTATCAAAGAGTTTTCTGACTGCTCTTTATCAAAGGCATTCTAATATGCTCTCTCTCTGGAAGGCAATACTGTCAAATGAATAATCAACTTGAATTTTCATCAAAGTGTTTTAAGGTGTTCTGTTTCTAAAAGTTCTTCAATAACTCCAGTGGAGTTAAATGTTAAATGTCCACAATAGTTATTCCACTCAGTACACATCTATCCAAAACAAACAGATGAGCAAACAAAGAAAACCACCTGAGACTGACTTTCCAGACTGGATTGGTTAGGGATTCTGAAGTCAGGCAGAATTTGATTATCTACTGCATAACTAACCAACAGTATAGTATAGTAAGAAAGAACAGAAGGGCATTGTGGTATCAGACTTCCTGGGTCCAAATTATGACTCTCTGAGCTATTCAACTGAGGGAAATAACTCCCCCCAAGCCTCAGTTTCTGTTATCTGTGATACTAATACAAGTGCAATCATCATGTAGACACATAAGACTATGGTGAAGGTTGCATGAGGTGGGTCATACATGTAGGGTTAAGAGCATGAGCTCTGTGTCATGCTGCTTGGATACCAGCTCTGTCATGGGCTAATTCTGAGACCTTAGGTAAGCTACTCTCCATGCCTCAGGTTCCTCATCTGGAAAATCGGAAAGATAGTATGTCTTCCACAGGACTGTTGTAAAGGCATGATAATATAAAGGACTTAAAGAATTCTCTGGTGCCCCAGTGGACAAGAATCTGCCTGCCAATGCAGGGGACATGGGTTCAATCCCAGGTCTGGGAAGATTCCACATGCCACGGGGCAACAAAGCCCGTGCTCTAGAGCCTATGAGCTGCACCTACTGAGCCCAAGTGAAGCCCACGGAAGCCCAACCGCCTAGAGCCTGTGCTCTGCAGCAAGAGAAGCCACTGCAATGAGAAGCCCACCCACTGCAAGGAAGAGGAGCCCCTGCTCGCTGTAACTAGAGGAAAGCCCTCACAAAGCAACAAAGACCCAGAGTGGCCATAAATAAATAAAATCCTTAAGAAATACAAAGGGCTTAGCATAGTGCCTAATGCGTAATGACTTTTAAAATAAATACTATTGTTTTATATTCAGCACAATGCCTGATATTGTATTGTCAGCACTCAGTAAATTGTTCTAAATTATTCTAAAGGGAAAGCTTTTAGTGTCTCTTTAAGACTACTTTGCCTGCGTGCTAAGTCACTTCAGTCATGTCCGACTCTGTGCGACCCTGTGGACTGTAGCCTGTCAGGCTCCTCTGTCCATGGCATTCTCCAGGCAAGAATACTGGAGTGGGTTGCCATACCCTTCTGCAGGGGCTCTTCCCAACCAAGCGATCGAACCTGCATCTCTTATGTCTAACCTGCATTAGAAGGCGGGTTCTTTACCACTTTCACTTTTCACTTTCTTTTCCACTAGTGCCACCTGTGAAACCCCAAGACTACTTTGATTCCTTTATAAATAGTGGTTTACCTAAAGCCTAGTTGACAATACACACATTCCAGCTACCACTAATGGGATACATTTTCACACAGTTGTAGAAAGTTGAGCTGCTGAAAACTACCCAGAAATGAAGGATATTTAACACTGCTCTTGAGAAGGACATATACATAGCACAAACAGAGCAAGATTTTAAGTAGGTGCTCTGACATGAAGAAAAAAGTGAAATAATTGCAAACTGAAGAAACACCATAAAAAGCAATGGATGCAGAGCCAGAGGCAATGATGCCCCTGCTTGGTTACAAAATGCTAAGAAACAGTAGTGGTGGGTAGACCAGCTGGACCCACTGCCAGGAGTTCTCCTAGGAAAGTACATTGTAAAGACTGATACATTTGACTAAAAGTTATTTTGGTTCTGCAAAAATGAACTTCTTCCTATATATTGTGTTACTCATTTCAACTAGCTCACTCGGTCTGGATTGGAATAAAGCCACTCTAGACAATGCGTTTAAGGAATGTCTGAATAGTTAGTCCTTTTGGGCTACGTAATAGGATATAGTTGTGATTCTGTCCAGATTACTGTGCCTACTGACTAAAGCTCATTCAGTGCCCCTTAAATACCAGCTCAGGTGTGACTATAATTTTTCTCAAACTTGGTGGCCTTCTCAGGCACTATCTTAAACTGATACACTTAGGCTAAACTGACTCTAGCTTTTTACTTCCTCTTTGAATTGGGCAGACAAATCTCTATGCCATGTACAAGCCCCCACTGGAGAAAAGTGGGGCATGGCAACCCACTCCAGTATTCTTGCCTGGAGAATCCCCATGGACAGAGGAGCCTAGCAGGCTATAGTCCATGGGGTAGCAAAGATTTGGACATGACTGAGTGACTAAGCACACAGAGCACTGGAGAAAGGGAATGGAAAAATCCAGCTCTGATGCAATGAGCCACCTAACAAAGGATGAATTTCTTCAGGGAGCAATCCTAGAACCTGCCTTGAGCATTCTACAGTTCAACAACTTCTACCAACCTAAGAAGCTTTGGGAACTATACACTTTGACTGATAACTAAGGACCACATCTACTTCTACCCAATGTTTCCCCATACTTAAAGCATTCCATGGAGTTCCATGCCCACGGCGTTCTATGAGAATGACATTCCCAGGAACCGAACACTGCAGCAGACTTCAACACCCCCACTGGAATTGAAACCACAAGAGCCCACCTAGAGAACTATCTACTCATGATAAGTACTCTGTTTCTCTAAAAGACTATAAACCTGAGTGTAATATATATCCCGTTTTTTCCCTTTAGGTCTCATAATTTGTGGTCTGCCTCATAGCTGGCATTTTGCTCCCTTAACAAGGTCTGTGGTTTTTCTGGACTCTGTCCAAAAGCCAGCAGCCAAGGAAAATGTTCCTGAGATATGCAGGAAGTATCAGAAGTTCCAGTACACTTAGAGTACCATGGAAGCTACCATCCTGGTTCTGGGAGCCCCACTTCTTATGGGAGTGTTCATCTCTCTGAGAATACAAATTCAGGTATTCTGAGACTTCCTCCCAGCCAGTCTGTGGCAGTGCTCCAATTGAGGAACATCACTCTTTAATGCTGAATTGAAGTGTAATCATATTCTGGATGATTTTTTTTTTTTTTCACAACTCCAGGGAGTTCTGGCCCATTCTCTCATATGACATGAAATTGCTGCTGGCAACACTGGCTCTTTGATGAGCTATATCAGCCCAAATATGAGATATAAAGGTCAGTTCTCTGGAATCATCTTCCCTTAAAACATTCCATGGCAGGGGGCAGGCCACCAAGCTCCAACAATCAGTAGTACTTCTGGGGTTTGCGGAATATTACAGGAGAGACGTGGGAGGGATATATAAATATACTTCCTGCCATATTTCTTCATCCTGACTTCCAAGCTTACTGAACTGCTTAAGAAAAATAAGCCAAGCATCATTAAAGGCCCAAAAGACATTTACAAACCAGAAAGATGGTCCACCTTGCATCTATTCTAGTATACCCAGAATATCAAGGTCCTTCCCCTGACCTCAAGCATATTGTTCTGAATAAACTATGGAGGAATAATTCTCAAAGTATGTTCTAGATACCAGCTATATCAGAATCACTTGACATTATTGTTTAATAGGCTTACTCCTGGGCCCTACCCCAGACCTACTGAGTTAGATTCACTGAAAATAGGCTCAGGAATATGCAATTTAAATAAGCAGCTCAAATTATTCTTATATTCACTAAAACTCGAAAATTATAGCTATAGAATCATCTTTCCTAACTCAGCCCTGACTCAGCATTTTCACAAATTTATTCCACAAATTTACCACTCCCATCCTTTGCCCTTCCAACCACCCAAAGTTACATGATATGGGATAGGAAGCCCTTAACAACCAAAGGACAGAAATCCTGAAAGTATTATTTGGAAGAGGGCCATGTTTCCAATAAGGATAAAACCAGGTTATTCCAACCAAGAACATCCAGTTGTCCAAAAATTAAGACAAAGATCCATTCACAGGTTCTAAGTCTCTCCTGGTGCAGAAGAGAGAATTTGTAAGTTCAGGCTCACTGGTTGAGGTGACAATCAGGGATCAAGATTCATTTTTATCTCTTAGACAGGAATTCTCCCTGTAGTGGGTGAAATGACCATTGGCAGAACATAATATCCATCCCGCTGGACTATCTAGTTCAGCCAGGAGCAATAGAACCTTCTTTGCTGATAACTCTGAGGAGAATGCCCTGGAGAGGACTTCCATTGCCTAGACTTGGGGTGATAAGTGAGATCCTTTAGGATGAAAGTGAAAGTGAAAGTTGCTCAGTCATGTCCGACTCCTTGCGACCCCAAGGACTATATAGTCCATGGAACTCTCCAAGCCAGAATACTGAAGTGGGTAGCCTTTCCTTTCTCCAGGGGATCTTCCCAACCCAGGGATCAAACCCAGGTCCGCCGCATGGCAGGCAGATTCTTTACCAGCTGAGCCACCAGGGAAGCCCTTTAGAATGAGGGTTGGTTATACTGCAGGGTAGCATGACCAGCTTGTCCCAGTTTGCCTGGAATCCTTCCAGTTTTAAAGCTGAGGGTCTGTGCTCGAGGGAAGCCCCTCAGTTTCAGGCAAACCTGGAAGACTGATCACCCTAGGTGGAATCAGCCTTTTTTCTATATGGAATGAGCTCTCCACATGAAAGAGCACTTCTGTTATAAAATGAAGGGGGAAGAGAGGCTTCACCCAGGCCAGGTCCACCTGGTACCTGTTTCAAAGCATGATGAAAGCCCCCATCTGCCCCTCCTCTATGGCAACATTGGGGCACGTTGTCCTTCAGATCAAACTTGGGCTGTGTGACTTGCCCAGGCCATCACCTGAAAGGGTTTCATCCCTCATTAATCTCTATCAGGACCTGACATTTATCTCTCAAGATTATTTGCACCCTCTCTAGATCCTTACTTGTTCATAGTTCCAGGCCTTGACCTGACTCTTCTCTCTGATGATGTGGCAGCTTACTCTGTTGCTCTCTTCCCTAGATTCACCCTGCTTTCTGGCTTCTTTGTAACTGATTTGCATACTTCTCTTATGTGATTGTTGCATCTTGCTTGCATTTGGTTTGATGTTCTTTCAAGAGGGTCTTTGCAGTTCATCTCAGCTAAGGTTTACCAAAGCCTCCCAACTCATGAAGTTTACCACTGCCCCCACCTGTTATCACATGGAATTCAACATGGCTGTCCATCGAAATCAGTCCCAAACTGTGAGATAGGAGTTTAATCCTTATAGTCATAACTGTAAGCTCTCTGACTTCACACACACACCCTCTAATTCTTAGAATTCTGCAGTGCAGGCACTATTATTTCCATGTCACAAATGAGGACACTAAGGCTTTAGAGACCTAGAGGAGTGAAGTAACTGGCCCAAACTCACAAAGTCAATTCTGAAGTTAGAATTCAAAATCTTAAGCTGACTCCATTAGGCAATATGACAGTGGTAACTGGTTGAAATATCACAAACTGGTTGTAATATCACAAACGGCAACTTCTGAAGACTATTTTTTAAAGTTCTGCTCAATGTGTATATCTATCCTTTTATTATTGGCACTCAACAATGTTAAACACTTATGTGGAATTTTTCAGAATTTAACCCTCAAAAAAAAACCACACTCCCTTATAACATCTTATAGTAGTAACTATTCGGCTGATGCAATTTTAGTTTTGCAAACTCAGGAGAAAAGAAAACAGTATGAAAGAAATGCCTTCTAAAATCCCCAGAAACCTGATTTATTATCATTTTAAAAGGAGAAAATGGGCTTCCCTGGTGGCTCAGCTGGTAAAGAATCTGCCTGCAATGCGGGAGACCTGGGTTCGATCCTTGGGTTGGGAAGATCCCCTGGAGAAGGGAACGGCTATCCACTCCAGTATTTTGGCCTGGAGAATTTAATGAACTGTATAGTCTATGGCGTCAAAAAGAGTCGGACATGACTGAGCAACTTTCACTCACTCACTCAAAGGAGAGAGAGAATGGAGTAGCAAAGAAATGATCTCATCCATGTTCTAAGACTGGTGTCTAGAGTCTACCCCTTACCTCTCCTCATAACAACTGGTAAACAAATGAACACTATAATCTAACAAATAATATAAAAATAAAGAAAAACTAATTTCTAACTCTGCAACTTAAATAGCAAAGAAATTATTTTAAAATGTATTTTAAGATTGTTTCCCAATAACTAATGGAGTAGCATCTAGGTTTAGAATTGTACATTTATTTACTTTCAGCCATGGATATTATACCTTTTCTATTCATGGGCCAAATATTGTTCTAAACCAGTGGTTCTCAATGTGTAGCCAATAATGCTTGGGGTTTGTGAGGTCAAAACTGAACTGATAACAATATTAAGTTGTTTCACTCTCATTCTCTTGTGGAGAATGAGAAGCTACATGATCTGAGATTCTGTAACAGACTAACTGCAAAAGCAGATACGAGAATCCAAATATCCTCCCTTGTGTCAGACACTGAATAACTTTTTTTTAATGTAAAACAATGCTTTGTTTCTCACTAAAGATTTTTTTCAGAAAATACCATCATATTTCATAAATGTATGTTTATGTTACCATGAACTGTGTTTTTAAAATAAATAAACGTGTTTTAAATTTCTGAGTTGTAATTTTGAATTAAATGGTAAATATTAACTGATATAACGCACATAAACAAAAGTTCTTCGGAAAGTGTGTTAGTCACACAGTTGTGTCCAACTCCATGGACTGTAGCCCATCAGTCTCCTCTGTTCATGGGATTTCCCAGGCAAGAATACTGGAATGGGTTGCCATTTCCTTCTCCAGGGGATCTTCCCGACCCAGGGATCAAACCCAGGTCTCCTGCATTGCAGGCAGATTCTTTACCATCTGAGCCGCTAGGGAAGTCCAAAGTTCTTTGGGGTCCTCAGTAATTTCTAACAGTATAAACGAGACAAAAATGTTTGAATATAGCTGTTCTAATTAGGATATTTTTGTGGTAAAGTTCTAAATTAAAATCTCTCTCTAATAAACATGCATTGATATTCTAGAAAACAGGGAAATTCTACAAATTAATCCTGTGTATTATTATTACAAAAAAAAAAAAAAAAACACGAGAAACTTGTGATTTGAAATAACTGTCAGTTACTCATCAACAGTGCCCATCAATGTCCGGCCTAGCTCTCGTTTGAGCCTCTGTTTTTATGGCTCTGGGGCTTCCCTAGTGGCTCAGCATTAAGAATCTGCCAGCAATATAAAAGACATAAGAGGCATGGGTTCAATCCCTGGGTCAGGAAGATTCCCCTGGAGGAAGGTATGGCAACATACTCCAGTATTCTGTCCTGGAGAATTCCATGGATGGAGGAGCCTGGTGGGCTACAGTCCAAAGGGTCACAAAAAGTAGGACACAACTGAAGTGACTTTGGCCCACATGACCACATTTATGGCTCTAATAACATTCATAATGATTATCAACTCATTTAAATTGAAATAGGAAATAAAACCTAAGGGAAGAAAATTAGTAACAAAATCTGAGAATATTTTTTAAAGCCTTAAAAAAAATAAGCTTTTTTTCTTTAAACGGAATATCCATTAGGAAAATTCTTTATGGCAACTGAAAAAATTGAGGTATTCAAAACAAGATTTGGCAGATAAATTCAATAATCACTTCAGCTGAATATGGAAGAAACAAAAGTGAAAAACTAAAGCTTTTGGAAGGACTGATGCTGAAGCTAAAGCTCCAGTACTTTGGCCACCTGATGCGAAGAGCGGAATCATTGGAAAAGACCCTGATGCTAGAAAACACTGAAGGCAGGAGGAGAAGGGGGAAACAGAGGATGAGATGGTTGGATGGCATCATTGACTCAATGGACATGAGTTTGAGCAAATGCTGGGAGATAGTGAAGGACAGGGAACCCTGGCGTGCTGTGTCACAAAGAGTCCGACACAACTGAGTGACTGAACAAGGGGAAGGGGCAATGCATACAACTGAAGACATCATCTGCAATCATTTCATTTATCCTCTCTTCCCCATTTGCTGACCTACAGCTTCATAAGGGGCTTAAATCTTTTCTCATGTGTTTTCCCATTGAATCTGATCAAGTGGCTGCTGAAATAGTTCTAAATGAGAATTGCAACCATGATTACACTTGCTAAAAAGTTTGATGTGGGAAAAGCAACTATGATTCCTTTAAAGTCATCATTTTTATTCAGATATCATTTTAACTAAACCAATTTGGTTAGTAAAAGAATATTGGCAGCATTTCAGGAATTATTTCCTGGGGCCACTGTAATAAGAAGGAGTCTTAACTGTTCTTCATTTCACAACACACATGTTGAGTAACCACTGTGTGGTAAGTGTGCTCCTGAGACCTGAAGGCAGGAGAAGACCGAGAGAGACCCTGTCCCCTTACAGCCACCCAGTCTAGTGGGCAAAACTACAGTAGGACTCCATCTGACATGGTGTTTCCTTCCCATTTATTTGATTGCTTGACATTTTATTTCCCCTGGCTGGTACCTCTCTCCTTCCCTTTCTTGAGTGAGTGAGTGAGTGAAGTCGCTCAGTCGTGTCCGACTCTTTGCGACCCCATGGACTGTAGCCGACCAGGCTCCTCCCTCCATGGGATTCTCCAGGCAAGAGTACTGGAGTGGGGTGCCATTTCCTTCTCCAGGGGATCTTTCCGACACAGGGATCGAAGCCAGGTCTCCCGCATTCCAGGCAGACGCTTTAACCTCTGAGCCACCAGGGAAGCCCTTTCTTAGACAAACCTAAACTGTCTACTAATGCATTCATTTATTAAATTAAAGTAAATTCATTTTGAGATTTTTGCTGTAACTGTTTAGATTATTGAAGTCACTCCAAGGTGCCATAAAACCTCAGCTGGAAACCCATTTACTTATCATCAGGCTTCAAGTCTCCACACAATTTAAAGAATTTTCTAGAAACAGTGATGCTTTTTGTTGGATCAGAAGTTAAGACTATGATTGTGGGAGGGAGGATGAGAAAATTTTTATTTCAACTGTTAGAAAGTATCTTGAGAAAGTAGGCAAACTATTTTTTGAAGAAAAGCAGGAAGAGTATGGCTTTGAGTTTTTTGTATTTCTGTAATCTTGATCCTTGGATATTTGCCTTAGATTTCATAGCCTTAGAGCAGCAGTAGCATTTTAGTTAAAAATATCAAACATCTGCTTATTCAAATACTCTACTAAAGTTGCGTCTGGCAAACACAAAAACAACAAAACATAGGTCCTTTCCTTCTGGATATTTATAGATATTTAGGAAGACAAAATGATTAAATGGTAAAAAAGTAAACTTGCCAAAGAAGGAGAAATAGAGTCCTCCCTCCATTTAGCCCATTTTAAATCTAGAAATTAGTCCACATTTAGAGAAATTTTGGATTTAATGCATTTCTTGAACACACAACAACTCAAATAACTAGGCATTTAAATATGTGCACATAAGAATACAAGATTGGGAAGCTGGAATAAGAAAAGTCACATCAAGTGATCTGGTTATAAACCTAGATCGAGGGGACCTTTCTACTGTGGCAGAAGCCTCTCTGAGTGTTACACAACCATAGTTCCAGCTCTCCATACTGTTATAATTCTAGGGTCACATAACCCGTTTGCATCTCTGTCTTCTGAAACATTAAACGTCAGTAGATTTGCCAGTAAATTAACAAATTTACTGGTTAATTCTATCAAAGTAGATATAACCCTGGGCTTCCCAGCTGGCACTAGTGGTAAAGAACCCACCTGCCAATGCAGGAGACACAAGAGACACAGGTTCGATCCCTGGATCAGGAAGATCCCCTGGAGAAGGGCATGGCAACCCACTCCAGTATTCTGGCCCAGAGAATCCCATGGACCTCCAGGGAAGCCTGGTGGGCTCCAGTGCATAGGGTCACAAAGAGTTGGAGATGACTGAAGCGACCTCGCATGCAGATATAACCCTAAAGATGTCTTATTCCACTTTCAAACAGTGATGAGTATATTTAAGATAATCTCCTCAAAAACCTATTGAGCTTTCAAAGACCCTCTTGAAATAAAGACTATTAATTTCCTCCTTATTATCCATTTCCTTTTCTTCTATAGTAGTAAGAATCTACTAAGTGGTGATCATTTTCAATATATACAGTAGAGTCTTACTAAGAATTTTCAATTTTCTAAGGTCAATCCATGTTCCAGACTCAGGTATCAAACCTGTGTCTCCTGCATTGGCAGGTAGATTCTTTACTGCTGAGCCAACAGGGAAGTATATAATATACATATATATATAATTGAGCCATGAAAAAGAATAAAGTCTTGCCATCTGTGACAACAAGGATTGAACCTTTAGGCATCATGCTAAGCAAAGATATAGAGAACAGATTGGTGGTTGCCAGAGGTGGAGGATGAGGGGAGGTGCAGTGAAAGGGTAAATGGAGTCTAAAGTACAAACTTCTAGTTATGAAATAAATAAGTAATGAGGAAGTAATGCATCGCATGGCAACTGTAGTTAATAATGCTGCATTGCATATTTAAAAGTGGCTATGAGGGTAAATCTTAAAAGCTTTCACCAAAAGAAAAATATTCTGTAACTGAGTATGATGATGGATATTAACTAGACTTCCTGCGGTGATCATTTCATAATACATACAAATATCAGATCATTACATTGTACATCTGAAACTAATAAAATGCTGTATGTATATTATTCTTCAATTTTAAAAAAGATTTTCTGATGATAATAAATGTGATTTAGTAAATATTGTAAAAATATTCATTTTACCTATTTCTTTTTACTTTTTTGCTATGGCTAGTAGAGCATTTAAAATTAAATATATGCATATGAGACTAAGAGATACAAAGAACTGCGTACAAAATAGATAAGCAACAAGGATATATTGTATAACACATGGAAACAGAGTCATTATTTTGTAATAACTTTAAATGGAGTATAATCTACAAAAATGTTGAATCACTATGTTGTACAACTGAAACTAATATAATATTGTAAATCAACTTTATTTTAATAATAAAATAAATAAATACTTTAAAAATAAAATTACATATATGACCCACATTTTATTTCTAATAAACAGAATTGATCTATAATAAAATATAAACTTTTAAACATAGGGTTCAGTAGCTATATTCACTGAAGATTAAAAAAAAGGCAAAAAAAGGTAGAGTTTATAGCCTTTTAGATTTAGGCCAGGTTTGGGGATAAACAGGGTTCTGGAAGATTGCTAGCATATTTTTTAAATAAAAAGTATCTAGGATGATTTTTCTTTTTACTATTTTTTTTTTAGCCATGCCACACAGCATGCAGGATTGGCATCAGTATGTGGGATCTTAGTTCCCTGACCAGGGATCAAACCTGTGCCTCCTGCAGTGGAAGTACAGAGGCTTAACCACTAGACTGCCTGGGAATTCCCTGGGATGGTTTAAATGTGACTCTGTTTTAAGATAAAAGGTGAACTAAATGGCCAAGTTCTCATAAGCACAAAAATTTTAACAACTCTGATACAAAACCCACTATCTTAGGTAAAATTCCTCAACATATGTATAAATGTTGTTGTTTAGTCACCAAACTGTGTCTGACTCTTTTGCAACCCCACGGACTATAGCCTGCCAGGCTCCTCTGTCCATGGGACTTAAGAATACTGGAGTGAGTTGCCATTTCTTTCTTCAGATCTTCCCGACCCAGGGATCAAACCCTTGCCTCTTGCATTGACAGGCAGATTCTTTGTCGCTGAGCCACCAGGAGGCTTACACAAATGAAAACACATGTGAGACATTAACATTACATACTTATTAGCTTTTACTGCATATTACTAGTGTTTTCAAGGACATGAATGGCTTATTTTTGAGGTCCTAGATCTGAGTGGAGGGTCATTTAAAGTTAATTACAATGTAGTGCTCAGCTTGGTGTTTATCTTATATTTGTATGATTGAAATTCTGCTTCTACCAGGTGTTGTGTTTGCAGGTTGGCTTATATAATCATCATTCTGGTGTAGTCTGCAAAGTGGTGCTGGCCACAACCAGTAATTGTCTCAGAGTTCTCTATATTTAATAGCAGTGCTACATCTCTTTGCAAGACCTTTTGTCTGCACGAACGTGCACATTAGTCATGGTTTGTAAAGCAAATCAAGAGTTTCTATATAGCCTGGCTCTAATTTCTATAGATACTGTCATCTTTGTGTACACGTGGCTAAGAGGTAGGCCTGTAGAAACAATACAGTGCACTTTCACCTTCCCAAAATAATAATAAGAAAAAAGATCTCCTTATTCTGACTAATGGAATACTCTGTTTTTTTTTTTTTTTTATCAGTGTTAGTATTCATTTTAAATTTCAAATATTTGGATTAGACAAAAGTACTCAAGAAAATTAGAGATAACAAGGGAACATTTCATGCAAAGATGGGCTCAATAAAGGATAGAAATGGTAGGGACCTAACAGAAGCAGAAGATATTAAGAAGAGGTGGCAAGAATACACAGAAGAATTGTACAAAAAAGATCTTCACGACCCAATAATCACAAAGGTGTGATCACTCACACTCCCCTAGAGCTGGATATCTTGGAATGTGAGGTCAAGTGAGCCTTAGGAAGCATCACTATGAACAAAGCTAGTGGAGGTGATGGAACTCCAGTTGAGCTATTTCAAATCCTAAAAGATGAGGCTGTGAAAGTGCTACACTCAATATGTCAGTAAATTTGGAAAACTCAGCAGTGGCCACAGGACTGGAAAAGGTCAGTTTTCATTCCAATCCCAAAGAAAGGCAATGCCAAAGAATGCTCAAACTACCACACAATTGCACTCATCTCACACGCTAGGAAAGTAATCCTCAAAGTTCTCCAGCCAGGCTTCAGCAATACGTGAACCATGAACTTCCAGATGTTCAAGCTGGTTTTAGAAGAGGCAGAGGAACCAGAGATCAAATTGCCAACATCCGCGGGATCATCAAAAATGCAAGAGAGTTCCAGAAAAACATCTATTTCTGCTTTATTGACTATGCCAAAGCCTTTGACTGTGTGGATCACAATAAACTGTGGAAAATTCTGAAAGAGATGGGCATACCAGACCACCTGACCTGTCTCTTGAGAAACCTATATGCAGGTCAGGAAGCAACAGTTAGAACTGGACAGGGAACAACAGACTGGTTCCAAATAGGAAAAGGAGTACGTCAAGGCTGTATATTGTCACCCTGCTTATTTAACTTACATACAGAGTACATCATGAGAAACGCTGGGCTGGAGGAAGCACAAGCTGGAATCAAGATTGCCAGGAGAAATATCAATAACCTCAGATATGCAGATGACACCACCCTTATGGCAGAAAGTGAAGAAGAACTAAAGAGCCTCTTGATGAAAGTGAAAGAGGAGGGTGAAAAAGCTGGCTCAACATTCAGAAAACGAAGATCATGGCATCTGGTCCCATCACTTCATGGCAAATAGATGGGGAAACAGTGGAAACAGTGTCAGACTTTATTTTTCTGGGCTCCAAAATCACTGCAGATGGTGATTGCAGCCATGAAATTAAAAGATACTTACTCTTTGGAAGGAAAGTTATGACCAACCTAGACAGCATATTCAAAAGCAGAGACATTATTTTGTCAACAAAGGTCCGTCTAGTCAAGGCTATGGTTTTTCCAGTGGTCATGTATGGATATGAGAGTTGGACTATAAAGAAAGCTGAGTGCAGAAGAATTGATGCTTTTGAACTGTGGTGTTGGAGAAGACTCTTGAGAGTCCCTTGGACTGCAAGGAGATCCAACCAGTCCATCCTAATGGAAATCAGTCCTGGGTGTTCATTAAAAGGACTGATGTTGAAGCTGAAACTCCAATACTTTGGCCACCTGATGTGAAGAGCTGACTCATTGGGAAAGACCTTGATGCTAGGAAAGATTGAGGGCAGGAGGATAAGGGGACAATGGAGGATGAGACGGTTGGATGGTATCACCGACACATGGGTTTGGGTAAACTCTGGGAGTTGGTGATGGATAGGGAGGCCTGGTGTGCTGCGGTTCATGGTGTCGCAAAGAGTCAGACATGACTGAACTGAATTGAACACTTAACCCAAACCATAGAATCATGCTTTAAAAAGGAAATAAATAATATGTCTTTTTTTCATCCCAAGCTTGGAACCAACTGGGAAATAGGCATGAGATAATTGGAGATTAAAATATAAGCTTTAATACTGGAAAGTCACTAGGAGAATGGTTGTCTATCTGTATATCCCCTATTCCCAACAGATCTTGCTAGATCCCACTCAAGGGAAAATTTGAGTCTATTCAGGTGATTCACTTAGGCAAATTTGCTGCCTCCCTCTAGTCTGGGGCACAAATGGGTGAAATCCAGAGCAAATCTCCTGTGGGAGACTGGGAGTGGGGTAGGGGTGTGGATTCTCACATTTGTTCTCTTAACTTCTCAAATAGTTTATTGTAAAATACTATAGATGGAAAAGAAATGAGGATAAATCTATACAAAGTCAAAGGAGACCTGGTTTAGGGTATCTGGGCTAATGTTTATCTACATGTTGTGATATAAAGGTTATGAGGACAGCCACTCTCTCTTCAGTGCATATCTGTTTTCACCTTCCCAGCATTCAACATTCTGGTAGGAACACCTCAATTTTCCTTCAAAATATCAACACTCTTCCTATAGCATACCTGAGATTCTGAAGGACCTGACCCCACCTCTCAGCCCAGGCCAATCAGAGCACTGTAGTTCAGCAGGGACCCAAGTTAGATCAATCAGCTTGAATATCAGAACTTGTGTTGAAAGAGGTGGGAAAAAGGCACCATCCTTCCATTAGGGTGCTTAAGCTGGCAGATGGTGCTATGTGGAGATGCTCCTTTCCAAAAATGAAGCTGATTAAAATAGATTAGATTGATGGAGAAATTGAGTCCACATATTTTCATTTGAATGAATCCTGGATGTGTAGCTTTGCCTAAACCTATTCCTACCCCTGGACATTTGACCTGTTGCTTGTGAAGGTCAACAATTTTTTTTAGTTTTCTTAAAGGTTTGAATTAGGTTTTCTTCATTTAACATGAAAAGATTCCAGGTTAATAAACTCTCTTGTCAAAATATATTTTTTTTCAGAAACCTAAAATTGTGCCACAAGAGGAATTTTTTCCTGGGAGAAGTGTTATCCTATCAATTCTTAGTATTATATTAACTATCATCTTAGTGTTAAGTTTTTTACCAGTTTTGAGGAGGAATAAAGGGGAATGATGGACATTTTTATGAAGGATTCTTGTATTTTTTACTTTCTAAGGAAAATGAAGAGATAAGAAGCTAGTTTCTTCATCATCAAATCAGCTTCTGCTTAGATCTTGGTAATTAGCCAAGGGATCTCAACATGGTGCTTCCCTAGTGGCTCAATGGTAAAAATTTGCCTGCCAATGCAGGAGACATGGGTTCAATCACTAGGTTGGGGAGATCCCTAGGAGAAGGAAATGGCAATCCACTCCAGAATTCTTGTCTGGGAAATTCCATGGACAGAGGAGCCTGGTGGGCTACAGTCCATGGGGTCTCAAAAGGGTCGGACCTGACTTAGCGACTAAAACAACAACATCTAACATGACTGATTACTAACAGCATCTGGAAAACTTTTTAAAACATAAATTTGTAAATCTCAGTCTAAATCTACTGAATGGTATTCTCTGGGATAAGTCCTTAGAATCTTAAAAACATTCCGTGAGAGATTGTAATAAACAGGTTTGCAAACAATCAAAAGTTTGCAGTCTATTTTGGTTTCAACTGAGGTGGTAGTTCTTTACTCTGCTGGTATACATTCACTTATTTATTCATTCAGGCATTATTTCTACTTTGTTAAACCTGTCCAGAGGAAAGCAAGGATAAATGAGACGTAGCCCTGATTCATAAAGATCACAGTCTGGTTGAAGAGATTCACTGTAAATAAATGTACTACATCTGTAATGGAAGCGTAACCAAGATCTGGGTGAAAGCTGGGGAAGAAAGAACAGCTTACTCTCCTGGGGTATTGAGCGAAGGTGCTGAAATAGATCCGTAGGATAGGCAAGCAGAAAGGGGGAAAAAGCATTTGAGGCCTAGGAACTAGTGGATACAAAAGGTTAATGTGGTGCAAGGCCATGCAGCATTCTGGAAATGGTAAGTTTGATACAGATGGAAAAATTGCTTCCAAATATGGTTTGGGGATGAGGAAGCAAGAGGTAATTTGAGCTTGTATTATATGAAGTGCTAAAAGTTTGAGGTTTTCTTGTGTGGCCCCACTGGTTTACATAATCCATAGATCCTACCACTTTTATCCCTTTACCTTCTTCATGAAGTCACTTTCTTCCACACTCAGCTTCAATTCCAAGATTAATCACTATCAACCTTCCTGTGAATACACTCTCAAGGTATCTGCCCACTTTCCTTTAGCCAAATTCAACTCTTAACTTCTGTGTTAGCACACACACAGCTGACCGTGGATGGAGAAAAATCACAACCACACTGACAAGTCACTTACATTCCTGATCATTAAACTCATGAAAACTAATGCTCTTAGGCAATCATATGCCATTGTCCTAGTCCACTCACTCACCTGGATCGTTACATCACACTTTTTCCTCTTTCATCAAACCTCAACACCTTTCCAAGTTCTTACTCTCAGGTGACCTTCTTTCTCTTCGCTGAGAAAACTGAAACCATGGGAAGAGGGCTTCAACACACCTCCACTACCATCTGTACATACCTACCTGCTGCTGTACCAATTCACTCTACCCGATCTCCTATCCAGGCTCTTAGCCAGGACTAACCCTGTAACCTGTGCATACCCACTTTCTCTCAACTCCTCAAAGATATTGCTGCAACCTCTCCCTCTATCTTCTGGATACTTTTTGGTTCCCGTTGCATCACTCTCATTAGCATAAAAGATTGCTGTTATTCTCCCATCTTGAAAAATATCTTTATTTACCCTACTCCTCCTCTAGTGTATGCCCCATTTCTCTTCTTCCTTTTATAGCAAAACTCCTTGAAAGAATTTTATGTAATATGCATGATCTCCAACTTCTTTCCTTCCATTCTTCTTGAACCCACTCTGCAGAAACTGTCTTTTTGGTAGCATCAGTGACCTCAATTCTTGGACTTCCTCTTCCTTGATCTGTCATTACTCAGTTTCTGTCATTTGGATCTATTTCTTCCCACTTTTGGGCTAAGATTCTTAGTCTTTGGTGGTTCTTTCTCATCTCCCTTAACTTAAATATTCAAGTGTCCCACAGCTTAGGCCTTCAACTTCTTTTCTACCCACACCTACTCTTTTGGAAATTTAATTCAGTCTAATGACTCTAAATACCATCTTTAGGCTGATAACACCCGTATTTGTATTTCCACCCTGGACCTCTGTCCTGAACTCCAGACTCAAGCCCAACTTTCTACTTAGCTTCTCTACTTGCATTTCTTATAGGAATCTCAAACCTAAAATATCCAAGTCTATGCTTTAATATCACCCCACGCTTAAAACCTGTTTTCATTTGCACTTTCCCATTTCATAAAATGCCATGTCTTTTCTATAATTACTCAGATCAAAGCCTCAGAATCATCCTCTTTTAAACCCTACATTCAACACTGTATCCCAGACATCATGACTCATGCCTCACCTCCTTCTAGTCATTACTCAAATATCATCCACTGATATTGGCCTTCCCTGGACATCCAATTTGAGATTACATACACACACGTATCTTACCTCTTTTCTCTTCTTTACTTCTTAGCACTTATCTCTAGCTAACTTGCTATATATTTTGTCATTTATCCATTAGAATGCAAGTCACATAAAGATAGATATTTTAACCTATTTTGTTTACTGTGTCTTTAGCGTCTAGAAGCAGAGAAGGCAACGGCACCCCACTCCAGTACTCTTGCCTGGAAACGTCCATGGACGGAGGAGCCTGGTGGGCTGCAGTCAATGAGGTCGCTAAGAGTCAGACATGACTGAGTGACTTCACTTTCACTTTTCACTTTCATGCATTGGAGGAGGAAATGGCAACCCACTCCAGTGTTCTTGCCTGGAGAATCCCAGGGATGGGGGAGCCTGGTGGGCTGCCGTCTATGGGGTCGCACAGAGTCAGACACGACTGAAGCTACTTAGCAGCAGCAGCAGCAGTGTCTAGAAGAGTGCTTGACTCACAGAAGAAGTTCAATAAATATTTGAATGCACAAATGAAAAGACATGTAAAGGATGATGTGTGGGAGATCTATTAAAGCATGATTTTATCAGATCTGTTTTTTAAAATCCATAAACCTGGATGAGGAAGATGGGCTAGTGGACAAAGATTCGTGCTTGTTCATGCTCAGTTGCTCAGTTGTATCCAACTCTGCAATCCTGTGGATTGTAGCCAGTCAGGCTCCTCTGTCCATGAGATTTCCCAGGCAAGAATACTGGAGTGGGTAGCTATTTCCTACTCCAGGTAATCTTCCTACACCAGGGATGGAACACACACCTCCTGCATTGGCAGGTGGATTCTTCACCACTGAGCCACCAGTGAAGCCCAGATAAATATGAGTGGCTGGAAAACAATTTAGAGGCTATTAGTAAAAACAAAAAAACTGCACCTTGAATTAAGACAATGGTGGTAGAAATAAAAGGAGATGAGCTGGACCAACTGGGGTAGAAATTAGGAAAGACAAGATGGTCCTAATGTGTAGAGGGCTTTAGTATGATTTAACCTGCTTCAAACAAAAGATGGAGGCAGTTATACCCTTCTTGTCTCTGTCTGACTCAAACTTGGCTCTGCCCTCAACTCTAATGTTATTTCTGTATCTTGGGTCAAGTCCTGTTCTGCATCCCTTCCTGTATGTGTAACTTTAGGGAAGATACTCTCCTTGGCTTGCAGCTACCTAACTCTAATCTCTGCTTCTGTCTCACATGCTTTTCTCTCTGTGTGTCTGTGTCTTCACATGACATCCTTACAAGGACACAGTCATTGGATTCAGGTGTTCTTCAAATCCAGTATAACCTCATCTTAATTACATCTATGAAGAATCTAAATCCAAATAGGGGCATATTGTGAAGTTCCACATGGACTTGAATTTTGGAGGGACAATTCCAGAGAAAGGAGTTAGACATTTAGAGTAAACTATTATTATAAATTTGGATTTTATAAATCACAGTGTCATACAGCATTTAGTTTGCTTAAAGTGGAGGAAACTTGGAATTTCCTGTAAGTTTGTGGACAAAAACAAAATTATTAACTTCCTGTTTTCCCCAAGTGTAGGAGAGATAGGATGCTATGGGTGTTGTAGGCCAATTAAACCAAAATGATAAAAATAAGTGATTATTTATATAAAGCTCTTGGCACATTACTTAGTATTCATACATTCTACAAATCTTTCTTGGGCACTCGCTGTGTGACAGCCCCTAAGCTAGGTGCTGTGGACACAACGGGAAATGAGAGAGATGTGATTCTTGCCCTCCCAGAGCTCAAAGTGTAGTGGTGGAGGCAGACGTTAAACATTCAGCAAAGATATGCGTGTAAGAGTAAATAGAAATCCAGAAAGAAGAAAATTTTAATTTTCCCTGTTATAAAAATGGTAAAGAGCTTCTTCTCTCTCCCTTTTCTTTTAGTGCATTTCTTTAGAATACTTGTAATTGCAAATTCTTTGTTTCTTTTAAAAACCTAAGCCTTTTGCCAACTTTATAACCCAGGAATGTCTTTCTCAAGGACCTGAGATCCATCTTTTTGAAATGGAATCAAGGAATATAGTGTGAAAGGACACAAAAGCCAGACAAAAGTTAAAGTGGTGAAGGTATATTTTATGCAGGAACTATTGGAATAGGGGAAGAGAGACCTGAGTACAGAGTTCCATTCTGCATACAACAAGGGTCAGTGGGGACTTACAGCCAAGAAGCAAGGTGAAGAGGGGTTTGTGGATAAAAAATTACTTAAAGGAAACATCACAGATAACTTGTTTTCTGGCTAAAAAGATTTTATGGAATTATTAAGGAAGGCAGGCCAGGATGGTAAGGTATTGAGGTTGGGGGAGGGGTGGGGTGGAAGGAGGAATTTAATCAGATATCATGGTTAGAAGATTTTCCACTAGGATGAGCCAGCAGGATTCTTGCTAAAATTGGTCTTACAGGGCCAAGAACAATCTCAAGTGTGAGGCCTCTTCAGAGAGGATTCGGGGCAGTCAGGAAAGTTTGATTGAAGACAGAGTCTTTCTTCATAGCACTGCTATCTCCCAGTTTCTGTGGGAGAGTAAGAGTTAACTTCAGCAGATGCCTTGCTCCAAAACTACCTTCTTTCATAAAGACACGAGTTTTCCTCTTTGGATAAAGCCCACTGGCTAACACAGACGGCCATTCCAGTCACCAGGAGAATGAAGGACGAACACCAGCAAACGGTGTTGTCATGTCCTCTTGTCGGAGGCCTCGCTAATCACCTGAAAGCGTGCAGGGGACGGCTTGTATCTGCCTGGCAATATAAAAGGATTACGTTTATTTCCATCTGCCATCTTTGCAGGGGATTTCCTGTGATACAAATCATATTCTGGTTTAATGTTTATTTAGTAATAAAACTGTTTGCTTTGCTTTCTACCTCTGTGGAGAGGTTTTCTGAGCTGCCAAGAGATTTGGGGTTTAATTGTGTTTCCCCATAAAGGGGAATGAGAATTCTCAAGCACTTTTGGTGGAAGGGAAATCTGGGCCAGCCATTCTAGAAAGTTCTCAGATGGTATTTAGTGAAGTCCAATAATTTAGAATTATTGGAGGCAAAAGGCAAAACAATAATTCTATTCCTGGCATATATCCCAGAGAAAATGTCCTTCAGAAAATAATTACAAGGATGTTCAATATCACATTGCTTACTATAGTCAACCTAGATGCCCATCACTAGGGAAACAAATAAAAACATGATAGATGTATATAATGGAATAATGTAATACAGCAGCAACAAACTACATGGATATACAGAAATAAGGATCAATCTTAAAATAGCACTGAAGGAAACAGAAATAAAATACAATTTATAGCACACTAACTTTTACATAAAAAATACAGACACACAAAATAGTACTGCCTGTTTTCTGATGCACAACTCAAGCTTTAAAAGAAACATCAAACTAATGCCTGTTATTGGAATGGGGGTGGAACTGTATATAAAATAAAATAAGAGCCTTATATGAACAAATGATGATACTGTGCTGTGAGCTGAGGATACAGTCAACCTTCTGAGCCTGTTTGTGTGTGTGTGCTCAGTCATGTCTGAAAAGAAAGAAGGCAGAGGAAAGAATTCTCCCACACAAAGAGCTGATCAGCTCTCTAGTGAATTAAGATGACCATCTCTTCTTAAATTCACTGTCCTTCAATTTGCTACCATAAATCTAAATACAAACAGAATGAGGAAGGTAAAATAAGGAGGTTATGTTATCTGAAGCAGAGTAAGTGCCTTTTTACAATTCCATTCTAGCTGCCTTTTAAGAAAAGCTTGTGCATTAATTACATATCAACAAATCATGGACAGAGATTATATGACTTTTTTAGATAGACTCATCAGAAACAGCATTATGTTGGTCTAATTAAAATTTTATTTCAGGACAACTCTTACCTTTTAATTGAATCATATATATTCATTACCAGACACTGGTAATAAGAGGGCCCCAACTGATGACTTTATGTTGCCACATAATCATCTCTTCCACTGCTAAAGTAAATCCTAAATTGTGCTACCTTCATGTTTTCATGATATAGCAAGCTCAAACATGTGACAGCAAATTTTCACAGATAATCTGAAAAATCATTAACTGGAAAATACTCATTTGCATAAGGATCAAATGTCAACAAGAATATAAATATATAAATATAATAGCATTTGAAATCTCCAGATTTTTTGTTTTCTGGCATTAAACTTGAAGATGTTATAAAGCCAAATTGTAATTAGATATATCCACTATTACCAGTAAGAATAGGGCTTTGGAGGAAATCATTCTGACCATCAATTCAAGATTTTAGTTAAGAAAGATTTTCTTATTTAGGTCTATAAACTCATCTTTATTTTGTTTAAATGATTCTTCTTTAATTCAAGTGGTGACATGATAAGTGTGCCATAATCAGTGGTACTATATCTTCCCAATTGTTTTCAGGTTCAAGATTCCTTTATCCATAAATAGATGTAAATTTATATGTTTTTGCCCTTGTCTAGGGTTATGAACAGACTGATGAATGAAGCAAAGTCTTATTTCACTTAGACTGTTTTATTTTGACTTTTAATGGCTTCAATTTCTATTGTTTCTTGTACAGACACATGAAACTGTATCATAAAGAAGCTTTAAAATGAGATAAGGTGATTAACAAGAACGGTCACTGATTCTGCATTCTTCTTCTGGTTTTAACTGCAATCATCTTTTGCTCCAAATAGCATCCAGAATATGCTAACAACAGGCAATTCTTCCTTTAAGAATTGCTCAGGACAAAGGCTTTAGCTTGGCAACTTATCAGTGGTTACCTGTCCACAGCCATATAGTAAACTCTGACTCAACTGCTGACCAAAGCCTTGACCTTTACCTAGAAATAACATTCTTAAAATTAGTCATCTATAAAATATAAAGAAAACTGTTAGCTCTCTCCCAATCTTTTACTGGTTAGATAAGCCACACAGATTTCTAACAATCCAAAGTAGATAACTCCTGTGTTATGCAAAAGAGTTGTATCTCCCAAAACGAGAAGTTTGATGTACATGATTCACCTGAAGAAGCTGAAGCTGAAGTTGAATGGTTCTATGAAGACCTACAAGACCTTGTAGAACTAACACACAAAAAAGATGTCCTTTTCATTATAGGGGACTGGAATGCAAAACCAGAAAGTCAAGAGATACCTGGAGTAAAGGCAAATGTGGCCTTGGAGTACAAAACAAAGCAGGTCAAAGGCTAACAGAGTTTTGCCAAGAGAACGCACTGGTCATAGCGAACACCCTCTTCCAACAACACAAGAGAAGACTCTACTCATGGACATAACCAGATGGTCAATACTGAAATCATATTGATTATATTCTTTGCAGCCAAAGATGAAGAAGCTCTACATAGTCAGCAAAAACAAGACCAGGAGGTGACTGTGGCTCCAATCATGAACTCCTTATTGCCAAATTCAGACTTAAATTGAAGAAAGTAAGGAAAAATACTAGACCATTCAGGTATGACCTAAATAAAATCTCTTATGATTATACAGTAGAAGTGACAAATAGATTCAAGGGATTAGATCTGATAGAGTGCTGAAGAACTATGGACAGAGGTTCGTGACACTGTACAGGAGGCAGTGATCAAGACCATCCCCAAGAAAAAGAAATGCAAAAAGGGAAAATGGTTGTCTGAGGAGGCCTTACAAATAGCTGAGAAAAGAAGAGAAGTGAAAGGCAAAGGAGAAAAGGAAAGATATACTCATCTGAATGCAGAGTTCCAAAGAATAGCAAGGAGAGATAAGAAAGCCTCCCTCAGGGATCAATGCAAAGAAATAGAGGAAAACAATAGAATGGGAAAGACTAGAGATCTTTTCAAGAAAATTAGAGATACCAAGGGAACATTTATGAGCACAATAAATGTCAGAAATAGTATGGAACTAACAGAAGTAGAAGATACAAAGAAGAGGTAAGTGGTAAGAATACACAGAAGAACTATACAAAAAAGATCTTCATGACCCAGATAACCACAATGGTGTGATCACCCACCTAGAGCCAGTCATCCTGTAATGCAAAGTCAAGTGGGCCTTAGAAAGCATAACTAGGAACAAGGCTAGTGGAGGTGATAGAATTCCAGTTGAGCTATTTCAAATCCTAAAAGATGATGCTGTGAAAGTGCTGCACTCAGTAGCCAACAAATCTGGAAAACAGCAGTGGCCACAGGACTGGAAAAGGTAATTTTTCATTTCAATCCCAAAGAAAGGCAATGCCAAAAAATGTTCAAACTACTGTACAATTGCACTCACATCTCATGCTAGCAAAGTAATGTTCAAAATTCTCCAAGCCAGGCTTCAACAGTCCATGAACTGTAAACTCCCAGATGTTCAAGTTGGATTTAGAAAAGGCAGAGGAACAAGAGATCAAATTGCCAACATTTGATGGATCAAACAAAAAGCAAGAGAGTTCCAGAAAAACATCTATTTCTGCTTTATTGACTACACCAAAGCCTCTGACTGTGTGGATCATAACAAACTGGAAAATTCTTAAAGCGATGGGAATACCGGACCACCCGACCTGTCTCCTGAGAAATCTGTATGCAGGTCAAGAAGAAACAGAACTGGACATGGAACAACATACTGGTTCCAAATTGGGAAAGGAGTACATCAAGGCTGTATACTGTCACCCTGCTTATTTAACTTATATGCAGAGTATATCATGAGAAATGCTGGGCTGGATGAAACACAAGCTAAAATCAAGATTGCCAGGGAGAAATATCAATAACCTCAGATATGCAGATGACACCACCCTTATGGCAGAAAGCAAAGAACTAAAGAGCCTCTTGATGAAAGGGAAAGAGGAGAGGGAAAAAAGTAGGCTTAAAACTCAACATTCAGAAAACTAACATCACGGCATCTGGTGCCATCAGTTCAGTTCAGTTCAGTTGCTCAGTCATGTCAGACTCTTTGCGAACCCATGAACCACAGCACACCAGGCCTCCCTGTCCATCACCAACTCCCGGAGTTTATCTAAACTCATGTCCATTGAGTTGGTGATGCCATCCAACCATCTCATCCTCTGTCATCCCCTTCTCCTCCTGCCCTCAATCTTTCCCAACATCAGGGTCTCTTCAAATGAATCATCTCTTCACATCAGGTGGCCAAAATATTGGAGTTTCAGTTTCAACATCAGTCCTTTCAATGAACACCCAGGACTGATCTCCTTTAGGATGGACCAGTTGGATCTCCTTGCAGTCCAAGGGACTCTCAAGAGTCTTCTCCAACACTGCAGTTCAAAAGCTTCAATTCTTCTGTGCTCAGCTTTCTTTATAGTCCAACTCTCACATCCATACATGACTACTGGAAAAACCATAGCCTTGAGTAGATGGACCTTTGTTGACAAAGTAATGTCTCTGCTTTTTAATATGCTGCCTAGGTTGGTCATAACTTTCCTTCCAAGGAGTAAGCGTCTTTTAATTTCATGGCTGCAATCACCATCTGGAGTGATTTTGGAGCCCCCAAAAGTAAAGTCAGCCACTGAACTTCATGGCAAATAGATGGGGAAACAGTGGAAACAGTGGCTGACTTTATTTTTTGGTGCTCCAAAATCACTGCAGATGGTGACTGCAGACATGAAGTTAAAAGACGCTTGATCCTTGGTAGAAAAGCTATGACCAACCTAGACAGCATATTAAAAAGCAGAGACAATACTTTATCAACACAGGTCTGTCTAGTCAAAACTATGGTTTTTCCAGTAGTCATGTATGGATGTGAGAGTTGGACTATAAAGAAAGCTGAGTGCCGAAGAATTGATGCTTTCGAACTGTGGTGCTGAAGACTCCTGAGAGTCCCTTGGACTGCAAGGAGAACCAACCAGTTCATCCTAAAGGAAATCAGTCCTGAATATTCATTGGAAGGACTGATGCTGAAGCTGAAGGTCCAATACTTGGCCATCTGATGTGAAGAACCAAGTCATTGGAAAAGCCCCTGATGCTGGAAAGATTGAAGGCAGGAGGAAAAGGGGATGACAGAGGATGAGATGGTTGGATGGCATCACTGACTCAATGGACATGAGTTTGAGTAGGCTCCGGGAGTTGGTGATGGACAGGGAAGCCTGACGTGCTGCAGTCTATGGAGTCGCAAAGAGTAGCATAGGACCGAGAGACTGAACTGAACTGAATTCATCTGTTGATGATTTTGATTTCTGATCCAATTGCTTAATCTAAACATTTAGATATTGAAACTATTGTTATCTAGTCTTTACACTCTATAGTCAGGTCATCTTGCTCAATTAGATTTTCAGAGATGATAATATGAATCAGATTTTTCTAGTCCTTTTTTAAAACTCCTAAACCACAAATCTTTTAATTAATTTTAGTTAATGACAAACTGAAATTTCTGAGGTATAAAAAACATGTAAGTAAAATTTATATTTTTCTATGTTTATGTATGTTTACAAACGGTCAATATTACAATAAAATATTTGAAATGAAAATATAGTAAAATATCTGCACTCATATTTTTCATGAGAACGCAGTTTTAAAATATAGTCTATTGAATGAGGCAGCCACCTGGTGACAGAAAACAGAACTTACAGACACTATTTGGCATGAACTGAACGTCGTAAGTATTCTACACAAATAACCTCAAAAAACATAATAGCGCTGTCCAACAGAAACATAATAGAAATCACATAGGTAATTTAAATTTTCTAATTGCTGCTTTTAAAATGTAAAAGAACCCCAGTAGTTTAATACAGTATTTTCATGTAAACCAATATATGAAAACTATTTATCATTTCAACATGTGATCATATTTTCAACATATTTTTTTCATGCTAGGTCTTCAAAACACATTGTGTGTTTCATAGCACATCTCAGTTCCGACAAGCCACCTTTCACGCGGCTGTAGCTAAATGGCTAACATGTGGAACAGCGCCTATCTAGAGAATGAAATGAGATCAGCAGTTACTTTGATTGCCTAAGTTCATTTCTCAGCCCACTCTTAAAAGTTCCTCATTCCCTCTTTAAATTTTACTTTATTTTGTAAAAGTTTGGCCACCAGTATACTTTGGAGTGCTTAAACGACTCTCAAAAGCCTGTCGGCGAACGACAAGAAGACCGTTGGAGGGTCCAGGTCTTCTCTGGAGGTCTCTAGGGCATTAGATTGGCCTGCGCTGTCCTTCGATTCTGCTTGCTCTGCGCTCAGCGGCTTCCGGCTGCGGTCAGGTACATTCCTGGAGAGCGGCGGTCGCCGGCGTTTGGACCGAGGGGCGCGTGGGGATATCAGGGCCTGATACGGGTGTCTGGCCGCCTTGTGACATCACAGCATCACGCTTTGGGGTTCAGGTTCAGCGAGGCTCCGGGCTTCCAGACCCCGAAGATCAAAGATTTTCAGTGGGAAACAGCCGGGACTGGAAGAGGCAACGACTAGGTCCCCGCTGTAAGTCGTTGCTTCCCATGCGGGCCTGTGATCTGGCGAAGGCGGGTGAAAAGACACATGCAGAGTCTAAAAGACCCGCGGAGACGGGCGCTCCTCCCCACCATTTCCCAGGAGCACCAGCGGGGGCTTCCGGATGGACCCCTACCTCTGCTGATTGGTTGTAGCTTGCCGCCACGTGATCCAGAAACGGGTCAGCCACCGCTTTCCCCGCCCCTCTCACCCCTTCCCCACCCGGAGGTCGCGGGAGGCGGAGAGCAGGTTTCCTAGGTAACCGCAGCGGGCAGTTGTGTACACACCAGGCCCCAGGAAAGGGAGGGTGTCCAGCCTGCTGCTGCAGGACCAGGATTAAGAGGCGGGAGTGGACTCTACTCTGTCTCCAACTGCTCCGGAATCCATCCTGTCTCTGGGATAAGGTGAGTGACTATAACCTGGTGGCCTTTGGGAGTACCTCACCTCTAGGCAAGGCCCAGGAGTCTTTGCTCCCCTCGCCTCTCTCTCTGGCCACACCCGGAGGAAGACAAGAGAAAAGCAACGTTGAGGTCAAAAGACCCTTGTAATGGTGCAGTGGAGATGATGATAATAATGAGAGACAGTGACGTGACTTTATCTGAGGCCGTCAGGTTTACCGGGGCAAAGCTGAAGAGGAAACGGAGAGGGAAGGTGGCACACAGCCATCCGTGCAGCCTTTACTGAGAGAACGAAGTGCTCCTTGGACACCCTTGATACCGCTCACCTAGAACTGGAAGGGCATTTGTTTGGTGCATCAGTAATAATGGATGGATTCTGATCCCTTTATACCCAAGGCAGGAAACAATTTGACCATACAGGCCTTCTAGTTTGTAGAAAAGAAATTTGATTTTTTCACAATGACACTCTCCCCAGCTCTCATGGCAGACAGAAACATGGTCCTTTGAACTCTAATTATTGTTCTACTCTGACCAGTCATGTAAAACTTAAGGTATTGGGTTGGCCAAATGCTTTTGGTATCATCTTGTGGAAAACCCAAATAAACTTTTTAGCCAACCCAATATTTCTTTAAGTTATAGCATATAGGACCCTGTGGCATGACAACTAATTCAAACCATCCAATAAATTGTTATCAAATACCAAGCATGTGTCAGGCACTGTGATAGGGTCATTGTTCCTGCCCTCAGTGATGTAACCTGGTAAGGAACAAAGACCTGGAAGTATCACAGTACAGAGGACAGGTGTTGTATATGTGCCATATTCTGGCCTTTATTGGAATTATGAGCAGGAGAATGATTATAATACTGACAGAATTAAAGTCTTCACACAGAAGACCCTTGATTTAAATTTTTAAAGGCATATGGAGTATGCCATAAAGTCAAGGGAAAGTTAGGGAGGGGAAACAGCATATGCCGAAGTATAGAAATATCCCATGTCATTCAGAGAAATATAGTTGTGGCCAGAGCCTGGGATGCTGTCAGGAATTTTTAGTTGATGAGCTTGAAAGGTAGGCAGGAGTTAAGAGTTTGGACACCATGAATACCTTGCAAGGGGAGTTCAGCTTAGTCACTCAGTTGTGTCTGACTCTTAGACCCCATGAACTGCAGCATGCCAGGCCTCCCTGTCCATAACCAACTCCTGGAGCCAACCCAAACCCATGTCCATCAAGTCGGTGATGCCATCCAACCATCTCATCCTCTGTCGTCCCCTTCTCCTCCTGCCCTCAATCTTTCCCGGCATCAGAGTCTTTTAAAATGAGTCAGCTCTTTGCATCAGGTGGCTAAAGTATTAGAGTTTCAGCTTCAACATCAGTCCTTTCAATGAACACCCAGGACTGATTTCCTTTAGGATGGACTGGTTGGATCTCCTTGCAGTCCAAGGGACTCTCAAGAGTCTTCTCCAACATCATAGTTCAAAAGCATCAATTCTTCTGCACTCAGCTTTCTTTATAGTCCAACTCTCACATCCATACATGACCACTGGAAAAACCATAGCCTTGACTAGACAGACCTTTGTTGACAAAGTAATGTCTCTGCTTTTGAATATGCTGTCTAGGTTAGTCATAACTTTCCTTCCAAGGAGTAAGTGTCTTTTAATTTCATGGCTGCAATCACTATCTGCAGTGATTTTGGAGCCCAGAAAAATAAAGTCAGCCACTGTTTCCACTGTTTCCCCATCTATTTGCCATGAAGTGGTGGGACCAGATGCCATGATCTTAGTTTTCTGAATGTTGAGCTTTAAGCCAGCTTTTTCACTCTCCTCTTTCACTTTCATCAAGAGCCTCTTTAGTTCTTCACTTTCTGCCATAGGGTGGTGTCATCTACATATCTGAGGTTATTGATATTTCTCCCGGCAATCTTGATTCCAGCTTGTGCTTCCTCCAGCCCAGCATTGCTCTGCATGTAAGTTAAATAAGCAGGGTGACAATATGCAGCCTTGACATACTCCTTTTCCTATTTGGAACCAGTCTGTTGTTCCATGTCCAGTTCTTACTGTTGCTTTCTGACCTGCATACAGGTTTCTCAAGAGGCAGGTCAGGTGGTCTGGTATTCCCATCTCTTTCAAAATTTTCCACAGTTTATTGTGATCCACACAGTCAAAGGCTTTGGCATAGTCAATAAAGCAGAAATAGATGTTTTTCTGGAACTCTCTTGCTTTTTTGATGATTCAGTGGATGTTGGCAATTTGATCTCTGGTTCCTCTGCCTCTTCTAAAACCAGCTTGAACATCTGGAAGTTCACGGTTCATGTATTGCTGAAGCCTGGCTTGGAGAATTTTGAGCATTACTTTACTAGAATGTGAGATGAGTGCAATTGTGTGGTAGTTTGAGCATTCTTTGGCATTGCCTTTCTTTGGGATTGGAATGAAAACTGACCTTTTCCAGTCCTATGGCCATTGATGTGTTTTCCAGATTTGCTGGCATATTGAGTGCAGCACTTTCACAGCATCGTCTTTCAGGATTTGAAATAGCTCAACTGGAATGCCATCACCTCCACTAGCTTTGTTCGTAGTGATGCTTCCTAAGGCCCACTTGACTTCACATTCCAGGATGTCTGGCTCTAGGTCAGTGATCACACCATCGTGATTATCTTGGTCGTGAAGATCTTTTTTTTTACAGTTCTGTGTATTCTTCCACCTCTTCTTAATATCTTCTGCTTCTGTTAGGTCCCTACCATTTCTGTCCTTTATTGAGCCCATCTTTGCATGAAATGTTCCTTTTGTATTTCTAATTTTCTTGAAGAGATCTTCCCATTCTATTGTTTTCCTCTATTTCTTTGCATTGATCGCTGAGGAAAGCTTTCTTATCTCTTCTTGCTATTCTTTGGAATTCTGCATTCAAATGGGTATATCTTTCCTTTTCTCCTTTGCTTTTCACTTCTCTTCTTTTCACAGCTATTTGTAAGGCCTCCCCAGACAGCAATTATGCTTTTTTGCATTTCTTTTTCTTGGGAATGGTCTTGATTCCTGTTTCCTGTACAATGTCATGAACCTCCATCCATAGTTCATCAGGCACTCTATCAGATCTAGTCCCTTAAATCTATTTCTCACTTCCACTGTATAGTCATAAGGGATTTGATTTAGGTCATACCTGAATGATCTAGTGGTTTTCTCCACTGTCTTCAATTTCAGTCTGTATTTGGCAATAAAGAGTTCATGATCCGAGCCACAGTCAGCTCTCCCGGTCTTGTTTTTGCTGACTGTATAGAGCTTCTCCATCTTTGGCTGCAAAGAATATAATCAGTCTGATTTCAGTGTTGACCATCTGGTGATGTCCATGTGTAGAGCAAGGGGAGTAGTATGAGCAAATTTCCATTTTGGGAGGTTGCTGGTTTCCCAGGTGTCTCAGTGGTAAAGAATCTGCATGCAATTCAGGAGACACAGGAGATGTGGGTTCGATTTCTGGGTTGGGAAGATCACCTGGAGAAGGATAATGGCAACCCACTCCAGTATTCTTGCCTGGAGAATCCCATGGACAGGGGAGCCTGGCAGGCTACAGTCCATGGAGTCACAAAGAGTCAGACATGATGGAGTAATTCGCGTCATGGAAGTGTGGTGGATCGATTGGCAGGAAGTGAGACTATAGGGAAAACTTCAGTTAAGTTGAAGTAATGAAAACCTGAACCAAGGCAGAAGCAATTGGATAGAGGGGAGGAACAAAGAAACTTGACAGACATTTAGCAGGTGTATTTCAAGGGTACATATATGCGAAATGATTTAATAAGTGAGCAAAAGTGGGGGGAAGAATGAAAGAGTGATTAAGCATCAGTTCCAGGCTTCTTACTTGAATAATTAGAACAATGATATTATTTACCGAGAGAAAATATGCATTCGGAGAAGCAGGTTGGCTGGAAAATATAATGATTCAGTTTTGAACATACTGAGTTTGAGACACATTCTGATGGAGCTTTCCATGTGGGTAGTTGGGTTATTGCACAGAAAGAAAGCAAGATAAAAATTAGTAATTTTTCACCAAGAAGGAGACTATTAATCAGAAAATTAGGCATTAAATAACAAGTAGAGAAAAGTCAAGGAGAAAAAGTCAAACCAAAGAAGAAAACTTAGAGTCATCAGCATCATCAGATTTCATCTCAGAGTCAAATTAAGTTAAAAGCTAAAACTTGTCCAGTGTCTTTGGCATTAAACCAGTGTTGACCTGGAAAAAGAAGATGCAGTTGCCTGAAGTATCCCCACTGAGACAGCAGTAAATTGAGAACTGAATAGAGGTACTGAAGTGTTGCTAATTACTCCCTATGTTTGCTAATGCTCTAATATGGTGCTGCTGCTGCTGCTGCTAAGTCGCCTCAGTCGTGTCTGACTCTGTGCGACCCCATGGACTGCAGCCTACCAGGCTTCTCCATCCATGGGATTCTCCAGGAAAGAACACTGGAGTGGGTTGCCATTTCCTTCTCCAAATATGGTGCTAATGACTTATATCTAAAAGTTTTTTGTAAAGGGATCTAAAATCAGCTAATATTGAATACAGGATAGGAGAATTTTTTTTTTTTTTAGTAATGACCTAATATTTGTGTATGAAGAGAAAAGAGACCCTAGAGAAGGAAAGATGGGGATAAATGAAAAGAAGAAAAATTTGGCAGATCAATATTCTGACGAGTCTGAAGAGAATGGGATGAGTACACAGGAAAAGGGATTCATTTGGGACAGGAGAAAGAATATTTTTTCTTAGATGGGTCAGAAAAGGAAATAAACACAGTTGACTCTTGAACAATCCACATATAACTCATAGTCAGCCAGCTTATCCTTTGTTTCTCCTTATCCTCAAATTCAGGAAGGCATGGACCACGTCAGTCAGTCTTTTCAGTTGCTCAGTCGTGTCCGACTCTTTGTGACCCCACAGACTGCAGCACACCAGGCTTCCCTGTCCATCACTAACTCTTGGAGCTTGCTTAAATTCATGGCCATCGAGTCGGTGATGCCATCCAACCATCTCATCCTCTGTCGTTCCCTTTTCCTCTTGCCTTCAGTCTTTCCCAGCATCAGGGTCTTTTCCAGTGGATCAGTTCTTCACATCAGGTGGCCAAAGTATTGGAGCTTCAGCTTCAGCATCAGTCCTTCTAATGAATATTCAGAACTGATTTCCTTTAGGATGGACTGCTTCGATCTCCTTGCAGTCCAAGGGACTCTCAAGTGTCTTCTCCAACACCACAGTTCAAAAGCATCAATTCTTCAGCACTTAGCTTTTGTAATGGTCCAACTCTCATAAGCATACATGACTACTGGAAAAGCCATACGTTTGACTAGATGGACCTTTGTCAGTAAAGTAATGCCTCTGCTTTTTAAGTTTAGATTTGTCATAGCTTTTCTTCCAGGAAGCAAGCATCTTTTAATTTCATGGCTGCAGTCACCATCTGCAGTGATTTTTGGAGCCCAAGAATATAAAGTCCGTCACTGTTTCCATTGTTTCCCCATCTGTTTGCCATGAAGTGATGGGACCAGATGCCATGATCCTAGTTTTCTGAATGTTGAGTTTTAAGCCTACTTTTTCACCTTCCTATTTCACTTTCATCAAGAGGCTCTTAGTTCCTTTTAGCTTTCTGTCATATGGGTGGTGTCATTTGCATATCTGAGGTCATTGATATTTCTCCTGCAATCTTGATTCCAGCTTGTGCTTCATCCAGTCCAGCATTTCGCATGATGAACCGTGTAGTACTGTAGTATTTACTGTGGGAAAATATCTGCATATAAGTGGGCCTGTGTGGTTCAAACCTGTGTTACTCAAGGGTCAGCTATATATTTTAAGAGGTATGGGCATTTAAGAAGTGTCTATCTCATGGCATCATGGCATCACTGTTCTCTGTGAAAATAGGAACAAGATCATCTACTGAGTGAGAGAGAGAACTTGAGGTGAGTGGTGAAAGTTTAAAATAGTCCAGATATTGTGAATCTCAGGTCTGTATCTCTAGTCCTACTCCTTAGGAGAGGAAGTTGAAGAGGAAAATATAAGATATCTGTTGTTGGATTCAACTCATTGCATTCATAGTGATTTCAACTCACATGACCAACCAGTCAAGTGAAATCTTTGAGGAGCACTCCAGAGCAGAGATCAGAGGTGACTGGATCAATCCAAGGTTTGAGATTTGAAGGATGAAAGCTATAGATGGTGGCTCCTGGCTCCCTGGAGAAACTCGAGCAGACCTGCAGTTTCTTAGATGGACAGGTCCTAAAAAGAGGTTTCCCAGGTGCAGGAGAGCAAGTACAAGCTGGGCATCAGGACACTCACCTCTAGATGGAATCAGAGGTTGGAAGCCTTGGGACTACTTGAGTTTGGAGAAAACATAGGAGGTTTGTAAATGCCAGGAAGGTCCATAATTATGTATTATTAATTATGCATAATCACGTAATTCAGATGTGGCTATAAAAATTATATAATTTGAGGGTTTTAAGTTAAATTTGTTTCACTAATTAACTACTGAATTACAACAAGGTTTTTCTTAAGTGAGGGCACTGGTGAAGAGAAGTTAAGGTGAAGTGAGAGAAAGGTTGATATCGCAAATATGAATATTTCTCTCTGAAGAAAAAGTAGTCTTTGAGAAAGAATAGATTCATGTATATGTATAACTGAATCGCTTTGCTTTACAACTGAAACTATCATAACATTTGTAATCAACTATACTTCAACATAAAATAAAAAGTTTGAAAAAAGAAAGAAAAAATAGTCTTCTTGAATAAATGGAGAGTTAGTTATATCTTGTTCTAAAGGAAGATTCAATACTGGAAAGGTGGAAGTTCTCCCTAAATTATTTACAATCTAATCTCAGTCAGAGTCCCAAGTGAATTTTTAAAACTAAATGCAAAATAATAATAAATATTACTTGGAAAAATAAATATGAAAGAGTAACCAGGAAATTTCAAAAAAAAAGAAATGAGGTAGAAATTTACAATATAAATCATAATTATTAACACAGGATAATACTGTAGGAATAAATAGAGCTAACGGAAAGCACAGATTAGAAAGTCCAAAATTAGACTCAGCTACGTATAATAATTTAGTGAATAATGAAGGGAGCAGTTAATGTCTTCTCTAATAGATATCTTGGGCATAGACTATAGGCTAGAAAACTTGGATCACTGTTTGGTGACTCTGGGGGTGCTAAAGGCAGGCTTTGTCCCTTGTGTGGTGGTGGGCAGACAGGCTTTTCCTTTGGTGCTCACAGACATTAAACCAGAATGTAGGGGCCCTCCTTTACTTGGGATGCCATCCAAGTAAACCTAGGAGGAAAGACTGCAGTCTGCATCTCTATATGGGCCTCTGATGGAGTATCTAAACTCCTTCAGGTAGTTCTTTGCTGCACGCTCCCTTGTCTGCCCACTCCTATGCTGTAATATTTGGGGATTATCCAAGAATAGTGTAAAGAGACAGCTGCCAATTGGAAGCAGGGAAGGAATGGTCAATATTACTTTCATCATAGATCTAGCATCTAACTACTGCTCACCGTCTTCACTACCACCACCCAGTTCCAGCCGCCACCCTTTCTCACCTTATTACAACTGCTCCTTGACTGATCTCCTTGCTTCTCCCATCAACCCCTGCAGTCTATTTTCAACACAGTAGCTAGGGCAATCCTTTTCAAAACCCAAGACAGCTTGTGTTATTCTTTCATTCAAAATCCTCATATAGCTTTACATCTTATTCAAGAAGAAATCCACCCCACAGTACTTCTCTGACTTCACATCCTACCAGTTTTCCACATGGTAGCAAGGTAATGCTCAAAATCCTTCAAGTTAGGATTTAGCAATACATGAACTGAGAACTTCCAGATGAACAAGCTGGATTTAAAAAGGGCAGGGGAACCAGAAATCAAATTGCCAACATCCGTTAGATCATACAGAAAGCAAGGAATTCCAAAAAAACCTATTTCTGCTTCATTGGCTACATTGAAGTCTTTGATTGTGTGGATCACAACAAACTGGAAAATTCTTCAAGAGATGGGAATACTAGACTACCTTACCTGCCTTCTGAGAAACCTGTATGCAAGTCAAGAGGCAACAGTGAGAACCAGACATGGAACAATGAATTGATTCAAAATTGGGAAAGGAGTGTGTCAAGGCTGTATATTGTCACTCTGCTTATTTAACTTATATGCAGAGTACATCATGAGAAATGCCAGGTTGGATTAAACTCAAGCTGGAATCAAGATTGCTGGGAGAAATATCAATAACCTCAGATATGCAGATGACACCACCCTATTGGCAGAAAGTGAAGACGAACTAAAGAGCTTCTTGATGAAGGTGAAAGAGGAGAGTGAAATAGCTGGCTTAAAACTCAACAATCAGAAAACTAAGATCATGGCATATGGTTCTATCACTTCATGGCAAACAAATGGGGAAACAATGGAAACAGTGACAGGTTTTATTTTCTTGGGCTCCAAAATCACTGTGGACAATTACTGCAGCCATGAAATTAAAAGATGCTTGCTCCTTGGAAGAAAAGCTATGACAAACCTAGACAGTGTATTAAAAGGCAGAGACAGCACTTTGCCGACAAAGATCCATCCATCTAGTCAAAGCTGTGGTTTTTCCAGTAGTCATGTATGGATGTGAGAGTTGGACCATTAAGAAAGCTGAACACTGAAGAATTGATGCTTTCGAACTGTGGTGCTGGAGAAGACTCTTGAGAGTCCCTTGGACAGCAAGGAGATCAAACCAGTCAAACCTAAAGGAAATCAGTTGTGAATATTCATTGGAAGGACTGATGCTGAAGCTGAAACTCCAATAACTTTGGCCACCTGATGCAAAGAGCCGACTCATTGGAAAAGACCCTGATGCTGGGAAATACTGAGGGCATGAGGAGAAGGGAGCAACAGAGGATGAGAGGTTGGATGGTATCACCGACTCAATGGACATGAGTTTGAGCAAACTCCGGATGATAGTGAAGGACAGGGAAGCCTGGTGTCCTGCAGTCCATGGGATCACAAAGAGTCAAACAAATCTGAGTGACTGAACAACAACATATTAAGACCAGATTCCTATATTTTTCTAAATAGTATATATCTGGAACAATATAATGAATATATAAAAATTAATGAAACAGTAGCCTACATTTTATTGAAGCTATGTAGTTATTTAGTATTTCATACCATTAAGAAGTTGACTAGTTCATTTTGATAAACATTTATTGCCATGCCTCTGGTATGTTACTAAGCCCTGAGGATTCTTTTCTTTGCTAACTATACTTAGAAAACTGTATTCAGTTTGGGACATTACAACATAATAGAAAGAATGAACTGGAACTGATTCAAGGAAGAAAAACAAGAATCTTTTTAGTAAGAGAACTAAAAGTCATGAACTTGGGGCAAGATAAAGGTATAGATGAGAGCTGATTATGTTCTTCAAGTATTAAAGGCTCATAATGTGGAAGAAAAATTATGCTTGTTTCAGCAGGAGGTAAAATGGCAGTGAATGGGGAGGAGTTATGGAGAGACAATTAAATTCAGAATAAAAAAATAACTTTCCAAGAGAAAATTTCAGAGATGGAATGGACTGTCTTAGGGTCCAGACATTCTTGGTAATGTACTGTTGGAAAATGTTAAGTCACAGATGAGTAAGTCCACCTAAGTAATGTTAAGGTCCCTTTAATAATATGGCATGATTCTGGTACTTACTTCAACTTTTCCTTTTTCTTAATAGATATATTGTTATAACCTTTATTTTTAATGGAAGATGATTGAATGTGAAAACATAAACCAACACGACATAATTAAAGAACTGGTGAGTCAAAACCAGATTTCTTTTCAACTACATTTGTAAGAATACTAATTGAAACATTTTTACACTTCTCTCTGGAGTTTATCTAAAGATTTCTTCTATGATCTTTGGAAGTAGAGAAAAACCATGTATGCGGTACAGCTTTTCTTCTTGTGAGTCAAAATGTCATCAGTAAAACAGTTTATAATTTCTAATATCAAAAATAATTTATTATCTTAAAAAGGTAATAACCCAATTTCTTTTTTGAAAACAGTGTTTATGCAATGGTTTGTCTTATGAGATGATTGGACAAGAAGGATCAGATACTTCAAAACTGGAAATGTTTTTCTCAGGGTATCCTCGTATAGTTGGATTGTCATTATTTCCTAATTTAACAAGTCTCACAATTGTTGCTCAAGATATAAAAGAAATTTCAGGACTAGAAACTTGTTTACAGCTTAAAGAACTTTGGATTGCTGAATGCTGCATAGAGGTAAGCCTAAACATAACCTTACATGAAGTATTTGTACTAAATTATTTGGCTTCGTTAAATAATTCATTGAAGTATATGCTTGAGGTATGGATCAAAACAGATAAATTCATACATGATGAATTAAACCCTTTACCCAGTAAAACAAAAGAAACATTTAAATGGGCAAAATATAAAAATAGATGTATACAAAGGATAAAATAGAAATAATTGAAAAAATAGACACATTCTACTTTTTAATAATCAAATCAGATCAACTAATACCCAGTATTGCTTTGTAATAAAACTGGTTTATTTTAACACTATTGCTTGTGTGAAAATTATAACATCTGTATTGAAAAGCCATATTGCAAAATAAATCAAGAGCCAGAGATAAGTATATACTTTTTGACTCAGAAATCCCTACTCTAAGATTTTATCCTAGAGAAGTAATTAAAAGCAGAAAACTCTATACATAAATTTATTTGTTGTAATATTATTTATAATAGTTAAAATTTTGAAACAAATAATCATATAAGATTATTTCTAAGAAAATTATTATAAACATGAAATATTTTGTAAATACTATAATTTGAAAGATTATAAAAACATTTTTTTAGATGACTTTAAAAAAATCCCTCAAAATTGTCTAGTTATTATGATTATAACCATATAAAATAGGTATCAAATTGATTAAAACTTCGGACACAACTGAGCGACTTCCCTTTCATTTTTCACTTTCATGTATTGGAGAAGGAAATGGCAACCCACTCCAGTGTTCTTGCCTGGAGAATCCCAGGGACGGGGGAACCTGGTGGGCTGCCGTCTGTGGGGTCGCACAGAGTCAGACACGACTGAAGCGACTTAGCAGCAGCAGCAGAGAATATGAAAATTGAAAATAGTTGTATTTAAGTAGAGCAATTATATGATTTTTTAATTTCAGTTCATTTTTCTGGGTATTGATTTTGCAGTCTATTTTGAAAATGTGATTTTTAAAGGAAAATGTACTTAAAATGTACCTTATTGAAAGGATTAATAAAATATAAATGTTCAGTCTCCTCTTTTTTTTTTTTACAGAAAATTGGAGGTCTTCAAGAATGCAGAAGTTTAGAAAAGCTATACTTATATTATAATAAAATTTCTAAAATAGAAAATTTAGAGAAATTATCCAGATTGGAGGTTCTTTGGCTGAACCACAATGCAATTAAATATATTGAGGTAAGATAATTTCAGTGATTTATATTTAAAGTCAGTCATATATGCAGACAACACCACCCTTATGGCAGAAAGTGACGAGAAACTAAAAAGCCTCTTGATGAAAGTGAAAGAGGAGAGTGAAAAAGTTGGCTTAAAGCTAAACATTCAGAAAACTAAGATCGTGGTATCTGGTTCCATCACTTCATGGGAAATAGATGGGAAACAGTGGAAACGGTGGCTGACTTTATTTTTGGGGGCTCCAAAATCACTGCAGTTGGTGACTGCAGCCATGAAATTAAAAGACGCTTACTCCTTGGAAGGAAAGTTATGACCAACCTAGATAGCATATTCAAAAGCTGAGACATTACTTTGCCAACAAAGGTCCCTCTAGTCAAGGCTATGGTTTTTCCAGTAATCATATATGGATGTGAGAGTTGGACTGTGAAGAAAGCTGAGTGCTGAAGAATTGATGCTTGTGAACTGTGGCGTTGGAGAAGACTCTTGAGAGTCCCTTGGACTGCAAGGAGGTCCAACCAGTCCATCCTAAAGGAGATCAGTCCTGGGTGTTCATTGGAAGGACTGATGCTAAAGCTGAAACTCCAATACTTTGGCCACCTCATGTTAAGAGTTGACTCATTGGAAAAGACCCTGATGATGGGAGGGATTGGGGGCTGGAGGAGAAGGGGACGACAGAGGATGAGATGGCTGGATGGCATCACCGACTCAATGGACATGAATTTGAGTAGACTCCGGGAGTTGGTGATGGACAGGGAGGCCTGACGTGCTGCGATTCATGGGGTCGCAAAGAGTTAGACACGACGGAGTGACTGAACTGACTGACTCCTGTAGAGCTTAACCAGTGTCCAAGAAATATTCATGACTAGTTTAATTATTGTTGAGAACTAATGCATATATAGCATATTATAACATAGAGAGAACCTCATATACATAATTTTCTTTATTTCTTCTACCATGTCTGGGAGGTAAGATGTTATTTCTTCTTTGAGGGTTAAAAATAAAAAGGAGGTTTGGAGAAGTTTTATATATAACTTGTTCTGTATGTATTCTTTTTCCTCCTCTTCTTCTTTTCTTCCCTACTCTGCTCCCTGTTCCCTTCTCCTTCAGTAATTCTCTCCAGATTCCAGAAAACAAGGTAGGCTGCACTGAGTTCTAAGCTTGTAAAGTAAACAGCACCTGGTGCTTGAAACACCAGGAGAGCTAACCAGCTTGCTCAGATGACTTATAAACATAGATTTTAATGATTTCTTCTAAATTATATGTTGCCTAAATTTTTTAGGGCTTGCAAACTTTGAAGAATTTAAGTGATCTCAACCTTGCTGGAAATCTAATAAGCAGCATTGGTATGTACAGTTTCATTTGAAATATGAGATAATGTTACAATAATTTTTTGTTTGTATAAAAAGTACAGTCTTAGGTTTCTTTCTTTTAGACTTTTTGTATGATGTCTTTACAAAGTATTTCTAAATCTATAGTTACCCATTGATCAGTGGTTACTAGTTGTGCAATGTTACTGTTAGGAAAAGATGGTCATATACAACTCAGAAACATGGCAAGATACGAATAGGAGGTAAAATAAGAAATTTAATTTTTTTCTCATCTTGTTTTTTTAAATTAAAGGTCGATGTCTTGATCCCAATGAACAACTAGAAAGATTAAACCTTTCTGGTAACCAAATATGTTCTTTCAAGGTATGTTTAAGTGGAATAATTTATTTTTATTTATCAATCTGAATCATGAGCCATCTTATTGAAGAAAATAGACTAAATATTCCCCTCTTAAAGAATAATTTAATTGTTTTGGGCTACCGAATACTTCCACAAATTTTCACATCATCTGATAAATTGGCCCTAATGATCTGACACTATTAAAACCAAAAAAAATAACTATTCAGTTGGTTTTTAGGATACCACTTTCTCTTAGTTTTTCTCCCATCTTTCTGGCTATACCTCTTCAGTTTTCTGGCTTTTCATTCTCTTCTAGCACCTAAAAAATGGATTGTCCCAAGTTAGTCCAAGATCTTTTCTCATTTCTATCTGCATTCATTCTCTAATCACTCTAATCATCTTACAACTTGAAATACGTTTATCCACTAATTACTCCTAAATTGGTATCTCTATTTTGCCTAAAAATATGATAGACATCTCCTATCCTAACTCAAACTGAGTTTCCCTTTGCCAGACCTTCATCTCCTGCAGCCTTCTCCATTTCTCTAAAAGGCATCTCTATTCTTCTGATAACTTAAGCCAAAATCCTTAGTTATTCCATGCCCCATATCCAGTGCATCAGCAAATTCTGTTGGCTCTACCTTCAGGATATGTCGAGTCTGACCATTTTTTAACCGCCTGTATCACTGTTAGCCTGATTCAAGACACCATCTTCTCTTTCTTGCATTACTGAAAAAAAACCCTCCTAACAGTTCTCCCTGTGTTTACCCTTCACTATACTCAGTCTGTTCTTTACATAGCATCCTGCCCCTTTAAATATACGTCAGATCAAATCACTTCTGCTCAAAAACCCGTCCTTGGTTTCTCATCTCTTTCAGAGTAAAAGCCAATTCTTACAATGGCCCATCAGATTCTATATAATCGTTTCCCCACTGTCTCTCTGACTACAGCTTCTATCACTGTCCCCTTTGTTTACATCATTCTAGCCTCTCTGGTCTCTTCACTATTCCTTAAATATATCTAAGACAGTCACCTTAGAGCCTTTGCACTTGCTGGAATATTCTTCCCCCATATATCTTCATGGGCTTCCCTCGTAGCTCAGTTGGTAGAGTCTGACTGCAATGCAAGAGACCTGGGTTCGATCCCTGGGTTGGGAAGATCCCCTGGAGGAGGAAATGGCAACCCACTCTGATATTCTTGCCTGAAGAATCCCATTGACAGAGGAGCCTGGCAGGCTACCGTCTATCGGGTTGCAAGAGTTGGACACGATTGAGCGACTAAGTGCACAGCGTGCTCACATATATCCTCATAGCTCATCTCATTTCTTTTCAGACTTTATTCAAATGTTATGTTCTTAGCTATGCCTTTCTTGCCTAATTGAAATAAAATAGCAACAATCCCCTACTACCCTCTTCCAACTGGAAGCATTCCCATCATTTTTCTCCTGTTCTATTTTTCCTGTTGGAACTTATCCAGAAAGCTTACTAGAATACAAGCTCCATGAGTACGGGAACTCACCTGTTTTATTCACTGCTCTATGCACAATACTTAAAGCAGTATTTGACTTGTAATAAGCCTCAGTAAACATTTGTGAGGTACATAAATGAGAGAGAAAAAAACAAATAAGACAATGTTTATGGCATATAGTGTGGGTAAAAATATATAGCATTCATAATTTTGACAGTGTCAGAATGAAGTACATATTCAAACACTTCCTCTAGGGTAATACTAAAGAAAGGTGGGCAGATTTACCACTTAAATAATTCTGAATTGATTGATATTAAAGTAGGCATTCTTTTCCTCAAAACAGATTATAGAACACCAAAAAGCTATAGAATGAGGCAGAATGTTTGAAGTGAAAGTCACTCAGCTGTGTCTGACTCTTTACCACCGCATGGACTATAGCCCACAAGGTTCTGTCCAGGAATTCTCCAGGCAAGAATACTGGAGTGGGTTGCCATGCTTTTCTCCAGGGCATCCTCCCAACCCAGGGATTGAACCCAGGTCTCCTGCATTGCAGGCAGATTCTTTACCATGAGGCAGAATGTTATAAGCACCTTAAAAGAAATTTAAATAAAGTTTAATTTTATTGGTAAAATTAAAGAGGAAATATTTGATGTGAACATTGAAGGGCTGACAGAACTTCAACAGGCAATATAGGGAGAATCTTCTACAACATAGTTGGAAGTAGGCATTCCAAAGATGAGAAGAACCGCATGCAGAAAGAAGTGGAGGTAGGAAATCAAGGGGTTTATTTGTAGTAACAGCAGCAACAGAGATCAGAGGGAGCTTTGAAACATATATTCAAAATGTGTATATGTATACACTTAAATATTACCTACACTTAAGTATTACCTACACTCATTTGTTACCTTAAATATTACCTAAAGTTAGATGACGCTGGAGTCTATGAAAGCACAACATCTCACTGAAAATTAGTGGGATGGTACCTGGTACAGATGGAAAAGGGCACACAAATTTTTTCATCACCACCAAGATAGTATCTTTTTAGGGTGACTGGAAAGGTTAGATATAAAAATTCAGAATAGTATTTCAGGAACATTCCTAGGATGAGAATAGTAAAAGTTGCTGTGAGTTATGCTCAGTGTTTTGCTCAGTAGGTAATATTTAAGCTAACAAATGAGACATGAACAGGAGTTACCTAAGGAAAGAACATTCCAGGCAAAGGTGTGTAGGACCTAGGTGGTGGAAAGACGGTGGAAAATTTAAAAAACTAGAAATCCTCTGTCTGGAGCAGAACGAGGGAGAGAGTATGAGTTGAGGCTGAAGAAGATAAGTGCAGAATGCTGGGAGGATGAGGTATCACCCTGCCAAGGAGCCATATGGTAGCTTATCTCACCCTGGCCTGCCATGGCAGCCTTGTGGCGAAGAGCAGAGGCTGCACAGCCAGGAAGACCTGTCATTTCTAGCCCTGCCACAAACCAGGGGCAGCGCAGTACAATGGTAACGTGACGCTGAAGTGACATAATAAAATAACATTCTTAGAATAAAGACTGAACATCACTCAATAGATAGGCTATTTTATTATTTGTCTCACTGTTATAATGTTAACCTATTTCACTCTCCTCACCAAAAGAATGGGATTAAATAGGACTATTGTGAAGATTCACTGTATGGCATAAAATTAAAAAGGCTCTCTGCGATAATGGCGGCTACTTCTCAAAAAAACATTGAGCATAACTCACAGCAACTTTTACTATTCTCATTCTAGGAATGTTCCTGAAATACTACTATTCTGAATTTTTATGTCTAACCTTTCCAGTCACCCTAAAAAGATACTATCTTGGTGGTGATGAAAAAATTTGTGTGCCCTTTCCATCTGTACCAGGTACCATCCCACTAATTTTCAGTGAGATGTTGTGCTTTCATAGACTCCAGTGTCATCTAACTTTAGAGTGTGGGTGGAGGATTCCTGTGTAAGACTTCAAAGTTCACACCCATCATAGCTTAGACTCATGGTCAGATGCAAACCAGCCACCCAGAAAACAGTATCTTCATACTTCAGAACTATCAGTGGTTTACCTTCCTTGCCCTGCAGAATTTGACCAAATAATTCTCTGCACAAGTCTATCCAGCAGTCTCCTTTCTAGAGAAACACTGCTTAGTGCCACTCCTGGGCTGTGGGCCCAGCCATAGCCTCAGGTCCAGCCAGGGAGCCAAGTTCTCACTTGTCCATAGATAGCCGGGACACACATGTCCACCTCCTCCTTACTGGTGATTCTGGCAGCCTGACTTCATTACTTGCTTCCTGATTCCATTTGTACTTTATCTTCTAATTTAGAACCTCCTGATTCTTGCCTTGGATTTCCTTTAATTCTGATTCTGAGTCTCCTAACTAGCATTGCATTCCATCAAGTCCACTCTACCATCGTACCCTCCTACCCCAGGCCCCCCTAGTAATATTATTATTGAGAAAGATGTGAGGATGTCTTAGAGATTGGTGGAAAGTAATATGTTGAAGTGATTTAGATGAATAAATGTTATTCTCTAGTGAAAAAGATGCTAAATACTTGAAAAATGGATCAATACTTAAACAGCAGACTCTGTTTCCATGCATTTTAAATGTAAAAGGCCAAAGAGTATTTACTAAATCATGTATGTATTCCATATGATTTTAATTTCAAGGTAAAAGATGTAATTACATTAACAACCCTTACCCTTCCAGAGTCTGTGAGGAAAATGAGGGCCTTAGGAGAAAGCTAGATGTCAGTTGGCTTTAATAGGCAGAAATGGAATTTATAGAAACAAAAAACCTCAAACCAAAAGAAAACCTAAAACTCAGGATATCAGTGGTAATTATGATAGAACAGAGGTGCCATAAGTCTTTGGTGATAATAGCAGACCTGGAGGCTAAGGAAAAGAGTGAGTGGTGGTTGGTGTGGGGAGTTTGATGAAGCTTGTAGGAGACCTGCACCCTTGTTACTGCTGGGCACTTGTTGGCAAAGGGGCTGTGTGCAAAGAGGGAATGGGGTCTGAAGGAATAAATGGGCTCCAAGATTTCATGTGGAATACATGATTCAGTAAATACTCTTTGGCCTTTTACATTTAAAATGCATGGAAACAGAGTCTGCTGTTTAAGTATTGATCCATTTTTCAAGTATTTAACATCTTTTTCACTAGAGAATAACATTTGTTCATCTAAATCCCTTCCACATATTAAGGTACATAATTAAAATGCATTAATTAAATTATGGGTGATCTTAAGAATTCAAATGCCTTTTTTAGAAATGGACAGTTGAAATTAATTAATTTATTACTGTTCTAGGACCTTACTAACTTAACCAGGCTACATCACTTAAAGGATTTATGTCTGAATGATCCTCAGTATAAAACCAATCCAGTTTGTCTGCTGTGTAATTATTCCACACATGTGTTATATCATTTGCCGTGCCTTCAAAGACTCGATACGTTTGATGTGTCACCAAAGCAGATCAAGGAACTGGCAGATGTAAGTGTGTCCCTAATCAGGTATCTGTGACTTAAGTTTAATTAACTGCCTCTTTCTGGCTATGTCAACATGTGGTAGGTAGTAGTATTTTGTCAGTGTTGTCACCAATTCTACTTTTGCCCAGTGAGCTGGATATTTCACATAAATGCATATAAATAATAATAATATTAGTACTAGAACCTCAATTTTGATGACAATACTGGAAGGTAAAATAATAGAAAAATATTTATAATTTATATAAAGCTTAAAGAAGAAAATCTGAAAAATTATCATCAGTGCTAAGAATATATGAAAATTAATAAAACCTAAACAAAGTAGAAATGAAACAAGTAACTTTTTCTTATTTGGAATATTATATATCAAAATTAGAAAATACCCATGGTTGATTGTAGTATGCTAGGATTAGGTAGATTTTAATCTAATTAAAGATGGTTTGGGGTTCTCTGTAAGTATAAGTGTAAGTATAAGTGGATCCACTCGCACTGCCAAAATCTTGAAGATGTCCAAAATCTTGAAGATGACCAAAATCTTGAAGAGAGCTTTTCCTGGGCTGTCACTGATGGTGAATCTCTCAGTAAAGGGGCTACTTTGACATGGTACTAAAGTTTTGTAATTTGAGAATAGAGTTCATAGGAATTTACCATGTTTATTAATATTCTTTCCACATTATATTTCTACTTCTCCTTCCAGTCCATTGAGTCCCATTTGTTCATTTAGTTAACCATTCAATAAACAGTTTATGAGTATCTAGAATGTGCCAAGCATGTGGATGCCCCCACATAAAGCCCTTCCATCCTTTCCTTGTGGTTCATCCATTATCTCAACACAGATGAAGAATGTCTTTACCCATTTATCTTGTTTCTCTTCTCTTGTTAGCCTGAGGATTTATTGTCAAGTTCCCTTCTTTCCTCTCTTCTTTTCAAAACTGAGATTATCCTCTCTCCCATCCCAATCTAAGAAGTAAGCTGTCTTGTAATATTGAGCAAAGAGCTAGATAGTTATTGTCTACTAGCAGAGGTTCAGAGTCATTAGAGGGTCAGGTAGGAATGTTTTCTCTAACAGTGTTAAGTCAAAAATAATTACAAAACTTCACAGTGACACCATATTTTTGAAATTTCCATTATCGTCTCTGTGTTTTTTAATCACACACTTTCTAAAAGGTGAGCAGGGTGAATGCGCTTCATTAAACTACTTGTCTGATTAATTTATCTAACAAATATTTAATGCCTATTAGACATTGAGACACAGTTCAAGGCACTAGAAATAAAATGACCAAAATAGATAAAACCCCTGCTTCCAAATGGAGTTTACATTCTAGTGAGAGAAGACAGATAATAAGGACTAAATGAGTAAAAAACTAGTATGTCAGATGGTGATAAATGCTATGGAGAACAACACAGTGAAGGAAACAAGATTGTTGGTAGGCGCAGAGGAAGGGTTATTGCCTTTTTTGTAAGAATTGTTTGGAAATTATTTATTTAGGCAACATTTGAGCAGAGAACTGAGGAAGTAATGGGGCAAGCTCTTCAGGGATCAGCAAGAACAAAGACCTTAAGCAGGAGCATGCCTCTCATATTTTAAGAACAACAAGGAGGCTAGTCTGGCTGGAGCTGAGGAAATAAAGAGGAGAGAAAGAGATGAATACAGGAGTGGCGGGGTCGGGGAGTGGGGGGCAAACCATGTGAGACTGAAGAATGGTGTAAGAACTTTGGCTTTTACTTTCAGTGATATGAGGCCACTGGAAAACTTTGAGAGGAGGTGAAACAAGATGCCTTATGTTTTAAAGTGTTAATCACTCAGTCATGTCCGACTCTGTGACCTCATGGACTGTAGCCCGCCATGAAATTCTCCAGACAAGAATACTGGAGTGGGTAGCCATTCCTTTCTGCAGGTGATCATCCCAACCTAGGGATCAAACCCTGGTCTCCCACACTACAGACAGATTCTTTACTGCCTGAGCCACCAGAGAAGCAAAGGGATCTTTTTTTGGATAATAAATTAAGAATAGAGGATTTGAGGGGAAAGGTGAAAGCAGAGAGACCAGTTAGGTTCCAGAAACTTGGATGAGAGATGTTGATGGTTTGATACAGGACGCTATAGTGGAGGTAGTAAAAAGTAATCAAATTGTGGTAGTAGTTAGAAGGTGGGACCCATCTGGATTTGCTGATAGATTGAATTTGAAGTGTAGAAGAACAAAGTAGAGAATAATTCCAAGGAACTGGCCCAAGCAACTGAAGGAAAAGGAGCTGCTATTTGATGAGATAAGGAAGAGTATGGGAGGAATACATTTAGAAGGAAGAATCACAGTCTAATTTTAAGCACAGAAGGTTTGAATAATCTTTTGAACATCTGAGATAGATATGAGTCTATTTAATAGAGTCGCCTAGGTTGAAGATATAAATATGAGAATTGAAAGCAGAAGGATAGTACCAAGCTGAGGACTGGATGAATCACCAAGGGCATGGTTGTGGATGGGAAGGTAGGGTAGGTGTGTCACTTGGGTAGGTAGGTCCTGACTTTACTTGCTACTTGTAGGCAAAAAAAAAAAAAAAAAAAGCACCATTTGCCCTTTCCTTAGTTAATGATTTTTTTTTTTTTTTTCCTTAGTGGCACCCAAGAAACAAGCTCTTCTTGGTCAGGAATTTTTATCTGCTAATCATCACCCAAAACAGCTTTCCCCACTCTTAAATGCTCCAATTTTATGAATGCCTTGTATTTTGCACAAGGATTTAATGATTTCAGTTTCAGAATTTCATAGCATGTGTGGGAAAGGGAATTATTTTGCTTTTTCAGCATTCATATATTTGTTTCCATTCCATCTTTTATGCCAAATAGTTCTGTTGGGATCTTGACTATCTACTCTCTACTAAGTAAATCAGATAACAGTATACAAGCCTTCCAACTTATTTGAGTACAGATTTCCTGATAAAAAGAAATCTCTTCATTATTTCAGGTAAATAGTTAAAACCAGGTCATATTATACTAATAATATTATTAATAATATATATTAATAATATGACCTGATTTGTTTATTTTCTTCTCAGCTAGTTCTTTTTACTAGTATAACTCATAAGCACCATTTACTTTATGTATTTCTTTTTTGTATTTTTAAATTTTTTTTTAATTTATTTTTTAATTGAAGGATAATTGCTTTATAGAATTTTGTTGTTTTCTGTCAAACTTCAACATGAATCGGCCATAGGTATATATATTTCCCCTCCTTTTGGAGCCTCCCTCCTATCTCCCTCTCCATCCCACCCCTCTAGGTTGATACAGAGCCCCTGTTAAAGAGTTTCCTGAACCATATAGCAAATTCCCATTGGCTATCTATTTGTAAGTTTCCATGTTACTCTTTTCATTCATCTCACCCTCTCCTCCCCTCCCCCCATGTCCATAAGTCTATTCTCTATGTCTGTTTGCCCATTGCTGCCCTGTAAATAAGTTCTTCAGTATCATTCTTCTAGATTCCGTATATATGTGTTAGAATACAATATTTATCTTTCTTTTTCTGAGTCACTTCATTCTGTATAATAGGTTCTGTGTTCATCCACCTCATCAGAACAGACTCAAATGTGTTCCTTTTTATGGCTGAGTAGTATTCCATTGTGTATATATACCACAACTTTATCCATTCATCTGTCAATAGACATCTAGGTTGCTTCCATGTTCTAGCTATTGTAAATAGTGCTGCAGTGAACAATGGGATACATGTGTCTTTTTCAATTTTGGTTTCCTCAGGGTATATGCCTAGGAGTGGGATTGCTGAGTCATATGGTGGTTTTATTCCTAATTTTTAAAGGCATCTCCATACTGTCTTCTGTAGTGGCTATATCAGTTTACATTCCCACCAACAGGGCAAGAGTGTCCCCTTTTCTCCACACCCTCTTCCGCATTTATTGTTTGTAGACTTTTTGATGATGGCCATTCTGACTGGTTTGAGGAGATATCTCACTGTAGTTTTGAATTGCATTTCTCTAAAAATGAGCGATGTTGAGCATCTGTCTTTTCATGTGTTTGTTAGCCATCTGTATGTATTCTTCGGCGAAATGTCTGTTTAGGTCTTTTTTCCCACTTTTTGATTGGGTTGTTTGTTTTTCTGGTATTGAGTTGTATGAGCTGCTTGTATATTTTAGAAATTTATCCTTTGTCAGTTGTTTTATTTGCTGTCATTTTCTCCCATTCTGAGCGTTGTCTTGCTTATAGTTTCCTTTGCTGTGCAAAAGCTTTTACAATTAATCAGGTCCCACTTGTTTACTTTTGTTTTTATTTCCATTATTCTAGGAGGTGGGTCATGGAAGATCTTGCTTTGATTTAGGTCATTGAGTGTTCTGCCTATGTTTTCCTCTAAGAGTTTTATAGTTTCTGGCCTTACCTTTAGGTCATTAATCCATTTTGAGTTTATCTTTGTGTATGGTGTTAGGAAGTGTTCTAATATCATTCTTTTACATGTAGCTGTCCAGTTTTCCCAGCACCATTTATTGAAGAGGCTGTCTTTGCACCATTGTATATTCTTGCCTCCTTTGTCAAAAATAAGGTACCCACAGGTGCATGGGTTTATTTCTGGGCTTTCTATCTGTTTCATTGGTCTATATTTCTGTTTTTGTGCCAGTACCATACTGTCTTGATGACTGTAGCTTTGTAGTATAATCTGAAGTCAAGAAGGTTGATTCCTCCAGCTTCATTCTTCTTTCTCAAGACTTCTTTGGCTATTCGGGGTCTTTTGTGTTTCCATTTGAATTTTGAAAATTTTTTATGTAGTTCTGTGAAAAATGCCGTTGGTAATTTGATAGGGATTGCATTGAATCTGTAGATTGCATTTGGTAGTATAGTCATTTTCACAATATTGATTCTTCCTACACAGGAACATGGAATATCACTCCCATCTGTTTATGTCATCTTTGATTTCTTTCATCAGTGTCTTAAAATTTTCTGTATTGAGTTGTTTTCTCTCCTTAGGGAAATTTATTCCTAGATATTTAATTCTTTTTGTTGCAGTGGTGAATGGGATTGATTCCTTAATTTCTCTTTCTAATTTTTCATTGTTAGTATATAGAAATGCAAGTGATTTCTGTGTATTGATTTTGTATCCTGCAACTTTGCTAAATTCACTGATTAGCTCTACTAATTTTCTGATACTATCTTTAGGGTTTTCTATGGCAATGGCACCCCACTCCGGTACTCTTGCCTGGAAAATTCCATGGATGGAGGAGCCTGGTAGGCTGCAGTCCATGGGGTCACAAGGAGTTGGATATGACTGAGAGACTTCACTTTCACTTTTCACTTTCATGCATTGGAGAAGAAAATGGCATCCCACTCCAGTGTTCTTGCCTGGAGAATCCCAGGGGCAGGGGAGCCTGTTGGGCTGCCATCTATGGGGTCGCACAGAGTCAGACACAACTGAAGCAACTTAGCAGCAGCAGCAGCAGCATGTACAGTATCATGTCATCTGCAAGCAGTGAGAGCTTTACTTCTTCTTTTCTGAACTGGATTCCTTTTATTTCTTTTTCTTCTCTGATTGCTGTAGCTAGGACTTCCAGAACTATGCTGAATAATAGTGGTGAAAGTGGACACCCTTTCTTGTTCCTGATCTTAGGGGGAATGCTTTCAGTTTTTCACCATTGAGAATAATGTTTGCTGTAGGCTTATCATATATGGCCTTTACTATGTTGAGGTAGGTTTCTTCTATGCAAATTTTTTGAAGAGTTTTAATCATAAATGGGTGCGCTGAATTTTGTCAAAGGCTTTTTCTGCATCTATTCAGATGGTCATATGGTTTTCATCTTTCAGTTTGTTAATATGGTGTATCACATTGATTGATTTGCATATATTGAAGAATCCTTGCATCCCTGGAATGAACCCAACTTGATCATGGTGTATGAGCTTTTTGATGTGTTGCTGAATTCTGTTTGCTAAGATTTTGTTGAGGATTTTTGCATTTGTGTTTATCACTAATATTGGCCTGTAGTTTTCTTTTTTCATGTCTTTGTCTGGTTTTGGTATCGGGGTGATGATGGCCTCATAGAATGAGTTTGAAAGTGTTCCCTTCCTCTGCAATTTTTTTAAAGAGTTTTTTTGTTTTTGAAAAATTTTGAAAGAGTTTTACCATGTGGCTCAACTGGTAAAGAATCTACCTGCAATGTGGGAGACTTGGATTCGATCCCACTTCAGTATTCTGGCCTAGAGAATTCCATGGATGTCCATGGGCTCACAAAGAGTTGGACAAGATAATAGGTGGTATTAACTTTGGGCTTCCCTTGTGGCTCAGCTAGTAAAGAATCTACCTGCAATCTGGGAGATCTGGGTTCAATCCCTGGGTTGGGAAGATCCCCTGGAGAAAGGAAAGGCTACCCGCTCCAGTATTCTGGCCTGGAGAATTCCATGGACTGTATCAAAGAGTCAGACACAACTGAGAAACTCTCACTTTAGAAGGATAGGCATTATCTCTTCTCTAAATGTTTGATAGAGTTCTCCTGTGAAGTCATCTCGTACTGGGCTTTTGTGTTTTGGGAGATTTTTGATCACAGGCTTCAATTTCAGGGCTTGTAATTGGGTTGTTCATAATTTCTGTTTCTTCCTGGTTCACTCTTGGAAGATTGAACTTTTCTAAGAATCTGTCCATTTCTTCCAGGTTATCCATTTTATTGCCATATAGTTGTTCATAATAGTCTCTTATAATCCTTTGTACTTATGCATTGTCTGTTGTAACCTCTCCTTTTTCATTTCTAATTGTGTTGATTTGACTCTTCTCTCTTTTTTTCTTGATGAGTCTGGCTAACGGTTTGTCAATTTTGTTTATCTTCTCAAAGAACCAGCTTTAGTTTTATTAATCTTTACTATTGTTTCTTTCAGTTCTTTTTCATTTATTTCTGCTCAGATCTTTATGTTTCTTTCCTTCTACTAATCTTAGGGGGTTTTTTTCTTCTTCTTTTTCCAGTTGTTTGGGTGTAAAGTTAGGTTGTCTATTTGATGTTTTTCTTGATTCTTGAGGTATTGCTATAAACTTCCTTCTTAGAACTGCTTTTGCTGCATCCCATAGGTTTTGACCTGCCTCTTGAGAAATCTGTATGCAGGTCAGGAAGCAAAAGTTAGAACTGGACATGGAACAACAGACTGGTTCCAGATCGGGAAAGGAGTATGTCAAGGCTGTATATTGTCACCCTGCTTATTTAACTTATATGCAGAATACATCAGGAGAAATGCTGGGCTGGATGAAGCATAAGCTGGAATCAAGATTGCCGGGAGAAATATCAATAACCTCAGATATGCAGATGGCACCATCCTTATGGCAGAAAGTGAAGAAGAACTAAAGAGCCTCTTGATGAAAGTGATAGAGGAGAGTAAAAATGTAGGCCTAAAACTCAACATTCAGAAAACTAAGATCATGGCATCTGGTCCCATTACTTCATGGCAAATAGATGGGGAAACAGTGGAAACAGTGACAGACTTTATTTTTGGGGCTCAAAAATCATTTCAGATGGTGACTGAAGCCATGAAATTAAAATATGTTTGCTCCTTGGAAGAAAAGTTGTGATCAACCTAGCCAGCATATTAAAAAGCAGAGATATTACTTTGTCAACAAAGGTCCATCTTGTCAAACTATGGTTTTTCCAGTAGTCATGTGTGGATGTGAGAATTGGACTATAAAGACAGCTGAGTGCTGAAGAATTGATGATTTTGAACTGTGGTGTTGGAGAAGACTCTTGAGAGTCCCTTGGGCAGCAAGGAGATCAAACCAGTCCATCCTAAAGGAAATCAGTCCTAAAAATTCATTGGAAGGACTGATACTGAAGCTGAAACTCCAATACTTTGGCCACCTGATGCAAAGAACTGACTTACTAGAAAAGACCCTGATGCTGGGAAAGATTGAAGGCAGGAGGAGAAGGGAACGACAGAGGCTGAGATGGTTGATTGGCATCACTGACCCAATGGACATGAGTTTGAGTAAACTCCGGGAGTTGGTGATGAACAGGGAGGCCTGGCGTGATGCAGTCCATAGGGTCAGAACATGTATACCTGTGGTGGATTCATTTTGATATTTGGCAAAACTAATACAATTATGTAAAGTTTAAAAATAAAATTAAATTAAAAAAAAAAAAAAGAGTTGGACATGACTGAGTGACTGAACTGAACTGAACTGATAGGTTTTGAATTGTTGTCTTTTCATTGTCATTTGTCTCTAGAAATTCTTTGATTTTCCTTTTGATTTCTTCAGTAACCTGTTGGTTATTTAGAAACGTGTTGTTTAATCTCCATGTGTTTGTGTTTCTTATAGTTTTTTTCTTGTAATTGATATCTAGTCTCATAGCATTGTGGTCAGAGAAGATGCTTGATGTGATTTCAGTTTTCTTTAATTTACTGAGGTTTGATTTGTGACCCAAGATGTGGTCTATCCTGGAGAATGTTCCATGTGCACTTGAGAAGAAGGTGTACTCTTCTGCATTTGGATGGAATGTCCTGAAGATATCAGTGAGATCCATTTCATGTAATGTATCATTTAAGACTTGTGTTTCCTTATTAATTTTCTGTTTTGATGATCTTTCCATTGGTGTGGAGTGGGGTGGTAAAGTCTCCTACTATTATTGTGTTATTGTCAGTTTCTCCTTTATGTCTGTTAGTGTTTGTCTTATGTATTGAGGTGCTCCTATGTTGGGTGCATAGATATTTACAATTATGTCTTCCTCTTGGATTGATTCCTTATCATTATGTAGTGTCCTCCCTTATCTCTTGTAATCTTCTTTATTTTAGGGTCTATTTTGTCTGACATGAGGATTGCTACTCCAGCTTTCTTTTGCTTCCCATATGCATGGAATATATTTTTCCATCCTCTCACTTTCAGTCTATATGGGTCTTTAGGTCTGAAGTGGGTTTCTTGTAGACAGCATATATTTAGGTCTTGTTTTTGTATTCATTCAGCCAGTCTGTGTCTTTTGTTTGGAACATTTAGCTTATTTACATTTAAAGTAATTATTGATATATATGTTCCTATTGCCATTTTCTTAATTGTTTGGGGTTGATTTTGTAGATATTTTTTCTTCTCTTATATTTCTTGACTATAAAGTCCCTTTAACATTTGTTGTAAAGCTGGTTTGGTGGTACTGAATTCTCTTTAACTTTTGTTTGTCTGAAAAGCTTTTTATTTCTCCATTAATTTTGAATGAGATCCTTCCCAGGTACAGTAATCTTGGCTGTAGATTTTTCCCTTTCAGTACTTTAAATATATCCTGCCATTCCCTTCTGGCCTGCAGAGTTTCTGCTGAAAGATCAGCTGTTAAGCATATGGGGTTTCCCTTGTATGTTACCTGTTGCTTTTCCCTTGCTGCTTTTAATATTCTTTCTTTGTGTTTAGTCTTTGTTAGTTTGATTAGTGTGTGTCTTGGCATGTTTCTTCTTGGGTTTATCCTGTATGGTAATCTTTGTGCCTCTTGGACTTGATTAACTATTTCCTTTTCCATGTTGGGGAAATTTTCAACTATAATCTCTTAAAAAATGTTCTCATACCCTTTCTTTTTTTCTTCTTCTTCTGGGACCCCTGTAATTAGAATGTTGATATGTTTATATTGTCCCAGAGATCTCTGAGACTGTCCTCAGTTCTTTTCATTCTTCTTACTTTCTTTTCTTCAGAAGTTATTTCCACCATTTAATCTTCCAGCTCAGTGATTCATTCTTCTGCTTCAGATATTCTGCTATTGATTCCTTCTAGGGTATTTTTAATTTCAGTAATTGTGTTGTCTCTGTTTGTTTATTCTTTAATTCTTCTAGGTCTTTGTTAATTTATTCTTGCATTTTCTCCATTCTGTTTTCAAGGTTTTTAATCATCTTTACTATCATTATTCTGAGTTCTTTTTCAGGTAGTTTGCCTATTTCCTCTTCATTTATTTGGACTTCTGTGTTTCTAGTTTGTTCCTTCATTTGTGTAGTTTTTCTCTGCCTTTTCATTATTTTTTTTAACTTAATGTGTTTGAGGTCTCCTTTTTACAGGCTTAAAGGTTGAATTCTTTCTTCCTTTTGGTTTCTGCCCTCCTACGGTTGGTCCAGTGGTTTGTGTAAGCTTCATATAGGGTGAGATTTGTGCTGAGTTTTTGTTTGTTTGTTTGTTTTTCCTCTGATGGGCAAGGCTGACTGAGGTGGTAATCCTGTCTGCTGATGAATCAGTTCATTTCAGTTCAGCTGCTTAGTCATGTCTGATTCTTTGTAACCCCATGGACTGCAGCACGCCAGGCTTCCCTGTCCATCACCAACTCCTGGAGCTTACTCAAACTCATGTCCATCAGGTCAGTGATCCCATCCAACCATCTCATCCTGTCAGCCCCTTCTCCTTCTGCCTTCAGTCTTTCCCAGCATTAGGGTCTTTTCTAGTGAGTCAGTTCTTTGCATCAGGTGGCCAAAGTATTGGAGTTTCAGCTTCAGTATCAGTCCTTCCAATGAGTATTCAGGACTGATTTCCTTTAGGATGGACTGGTTGGATCTCCTTGGTGCCCAAGGGACTCTCAAGACTCTTCTCCAACACCACAGTTCAAAAGCATCAATTCTTCGGTGCTCAGCTTTCTTTATAGTCCAACTCTCATAACTGTACATGACTACTGGTAAAATGCTGATGATTGCATTTGTATTTTTGTTTTGTTTGTTGTTTAGACGAGGTGTCCTGCACAAGGTGCTGCTGGTGGTCGGGTGATGCGGGTCTTGTATTCAAGTGGTTTCCTTTGTGTGAGTTCTCACTATTTGATACTCCCTAGTTGTCTAGTCAAGGCTATGGTTTTTCCTGTGGTCATGTATGGATGTGAGAGTTGGACTGTGAAGAAGGCTGAGTGCCGAAGAATTGATGCTTTTGAACTGTGGTGTTGGAGAAGACTCTTGAGAGTCCCTTGGACTGCAAGGAGATCCAACCAGTCCATTCTGAAGATTAGCCCTGGGATTTCTTTGGAAGGAATGATGCTAAAGCTGAAACTCCAGTACTTTGGCCACCTCATACGAAGAGTTGACTCACTGGAAAAGACTCTGATGCTGGGAGGGATTGGGGGCAGGAGGAGAAGGGGACAACAGAGGATGAGATGGCTGGATGGCATCACCGACTCGATGGACATGAGTCTGGGAGAACTCCGGGAGTTGGTGATGGACAGGGAGGCCTGGTGTGCTGCGATTCATGGGGTCACAAAGAGTCGGACACGACTGAGCGACTGAACTGAACTGAACTGAACTGTGGGTTAGTTCCGCTAGCAAAGTAATGCTCAAAATTCTCCAAGCCAGGCTTCAACAGTACGTGAACTATGAACTTCCAGATTCAAGCTGGATTTGGAAAAGGCAGAGGAAACAGAAATCAAATTGCCAACATCTGTTGGATCATCAAAAAAGCTAGAGAGTTCCAGAAAAACATCTACTACTGCTTTATTGACTATGCCAAAGCCTTTGACTGTGTGGATCACAACAAACTGTGGAAAATTCTGGACATGGAACAATAGACTGGTTCCAAATAGGGAAAGGAGAACTTCAAGGCTGTATATTGTCACCCTGCTTATTTAACTTATGTCCAGAGTACATCATGATAAATGCTGGACTGGATGAAGCACAAGCTGGAATCAAGATTGCCAGGAGAAATATCAATAGCGTCAGATATGTAGATGGCACCACACTTATGGCAGAAAGTGAAGAAGAACTAAAGAGCCTCTTGATGAAAGTGAAAGAGGAGAGTGAAAAAGTTGGCTTAAAACTCAACATTCAGAAGACTAAGATCATGGCATCTGGTCCCATCACTTCATGGCAAATAGATGGGAAAACAATGGAAATTGTGACAGACTATTTTTGGGAGTTCCAAAATCACTGCAGATGGTGACTGCAGCCATGAAATTAAATGATGCTTGCTCCTTGGAAGAAAAGTCATGACTAACCTAGACAGCATATTAAAATCAGAGACATTACTTTGGCAACAAAGGTCCATCTAGTCAAAGCTCTGGTATTTCCAGTAGTCATGTATGGATGTGAGAGTTGGACTATAAGGAAAGCTAAGTGCTGAAGAATTGATGCTTTTGAAGTGTGGTGTTAGAGAAGACTCTTGAGAGTCCCTTGGACCGCAAGGATATCCAACCAGTCCATCCTAAAGGAAATCAGTCCTGAATATTCATTGGAAGGACTGATGCTTGAGCTGAAACTCCAATACTTTCACCACCTGATGTGAAGAGCTGACTCATTTGAAAAGACCCTGATGCTGGGAAAGGTTGAAGGCAGGAGGAGAAGGGGACGACAGAGGATGAGATGGTTGGATGTCATCACCGACTCAATGGACATGAGTTTGAGTAAACTCCAGGAGTTGGTGATGGACAGGGAAGCCTGGCCTGCTGCAGTCCTTGGGGTCACAATGAGTTGGACACAACTGAGTGACTGAACTGAACTGACCTGAGGGTTAGTTCTCTGGTAGTCTAGGATCTTGGAGTCAGTGCTCCCACTCCAAAGGCTCAGGGCTTGATCTATATCCTCTCACTAAACTGTAAATCATGTGCAGTACTGGGAACCTGTCTGGTTCACCACTATGATGTCTTTATCAAATGTGATATAACTCCCAGTGGCTCAGCTGGTAAAGAATCCACCACACCCATATCAAGAAATCCAAACAGGAAGAAGCTCAAGGTCAAGGAAACTCCCAGGTGCCATGGAAAGAACAGGAGTTTCTGAGGCAGGCTGGCCATGGTTCTCTTAAGAAACCTGAAGTGCTTTCCAAGATTTCTCGAGCCTCCACTTTCCAGTCCGTAAAATGGGGAGAAGCTAGTTGTGCCTGCAAAGCTCCTGGTGTCTGGTGTATTACTTAATGGTGGATTTAATCAGTTTATCATGATAAGCATTAATAACTACATGATCCATTGATATAAAGAAATTCAAGATAACTGAATTAGATTGACAGTTTAGTAACTTGCTTAATCTAAAACAAATTCATCTAGAGCATCATTTTACAAATTTGTAAAAAAAAACATGAAATGCTATTTCTTAAACATGATTTTAAAAAATGAATAATGTTACCTTTGCTTTTATTATCTTAAATTTATTTTTTCAATTAATCAAATAGGAATAATACATTAGCTTTAGTAGTACTGCTGCATTACCTAAATGATATTTGTAAATTGAGTTCTATCTATATTCTCTTTATGTTGGCATCCTGAAAGTAAATGTAAATATGCCCCACACTTAAAATATTACCCACAGAGAAAATCTTTGAGATTTTTATATTTTGCTTATTAAATTTGAGTAGAGAATTCTATATAACCATTATCATTTCAACTAATATTATTAGTAACTGAGCATGTAAAACTTTAAATTTTTATATAAACACACCATACTCATATAATACCACTAATAATTACCTATAATGTTTTGTTTCAGCTAACCTTCTGGGTTTTTTCTCACTTTTAGACCACAGCAATGAAAAAAATAATGTATTACAATATGCGCATAAAAACTGTTCAGAGGCATCTTAATGAAGATCTTGAAAAACTAAATGATCGAAAATGTAAATTACAGAAGTTGCCAGAAGAACGAATAAAATTATTCAACTTTTTGAAAAAAAATGTAAGATAATATCGTAAAATTTCAATAGCCATGTCTTAAGAAAACTGGCAGATGGCATTATCTTTTAAATTTTATATATATATGTATAGAATTATACATATACATTAGTACCAAGTTTCAAGTAAGTTTGCCCTGAAAATGTTTTGATTCTAGGTACTTAACTTGGCTTCATTCTGTGCTTAGAAGTCTGCAATTTAAAAAGGGTATAGGCTTATTAATTTACAGAATTTTAAAAATACTGGGTAATTCAATATGATTCACTGAGTTATAGAGATCTGTGAGACTTATTTCACTGCATTTTTATTAGATACCAGCAGGCTGTGCTCAAAATTCATTTTTTGTTTAAAGAGCTAAAATATTCCTTCACTAACACTATTAAGGTATACAACATGGTGGGAACTTTATAACAAGCTATACTTTAGTAGTTATATGTTCCTTTATTATTTAGAATAAATTGAATTTCCTTTACTAAAAGTGGACTCTGAAAAATGAAGAATTACCTCAAAACAGAATTTTGTATGTATCAGAATTTATTGTATTTAAAAAGTATGGGAAAATAATGGTGTATTTAAACAATAGTGTTACGAAAATAGTCACACTACTTGGGAGTAGGAGAATTGAGTCCTTACTTTATACTTTACCAAAAGCTAATATAATGGGGAAAAATAATTAAATGTAAAAATAAAATCATAAAAAGGCAGAGAATATATAGATTAATATATTTGACTGATCTCAGTCTGCCAAATAAGAAAAATACTATAAACTCTAGAAAAACACTATAAATCATGAAGGACAGAATTAAGATTTGATTTTAAAAAGTGCTTTTGTACTAAAAAGCATCATTAATGAAAATAAATAATAAATGACAATCTGAAAAATTTTGTTTAGGATAAAGGTACTCGTAAACAAAACAAAAAGGAAATATCCAGATAGAAAAATTGAACAAATTCCATGAACTTTCATTTTACAATAGAAGAAATAAAAACTGACTAATAAACATTTGAAAGAAGACCTCAGTCTGACTGTTAATTTCTGGGTATGAAATAAGACAACAAGCAACCATTTTCACCTATAAATTTGTTGTAGCCTGCCTGGTGAAGATGCATGTGTGCATGCTCAGTCGCTTCTGACTGTTTGCAACCCCATGGACTGTAGCCCACTAGGCTCTTCTGTCCATGGGATTTTTTCAGGCAAGAATACTGGAATGGATAGTCATTTCCTACTCCAGGGGATCTTCACAACCCAGGGATTGAACTCGAGTCTTCTGCATCTCCTTCATCGGCAGGCAGATTCTTTACTTCTGAGCCACCTGGGAAGCCCACCTGGTAAAGATGGGTATGACACTATTACACCACTGATGAGAGTGTAATTGGGTCATATATATTACTAACAGTCTAAAAATGCTCATAGCCTTTGACCCAGTAAATCTACTACTAGATTTGGATAAATACTTATATATAAGAATATTCATCACTGTGCTATTAATAATAATAAAAACTGGAAACTACCTAAATGTTTAAATTTAAAAAGACAGGAAGAATTATTCATTCTTAAGATAGAATGGTATGTAGCCATTAAAAACCAAGTTTTTAAATACATTAATACTCTTTCTGAAATGAACAAGTTTAAATTCGGTTATAGTCAAAAAATATTCTTAAAGTTAAAACATGAACATAATTTAAATTATTTATTTGAATAAGAAATCACAGGAGAACCAGTATATGGAAATCACTCTTTATCTGCCATTTTCATGTGCAAATGGATATATTAATATGTGAAAAATAATAGCTATAGGTTTTATAAACTACAGACAATTTTATAAAATATGCTTACTTGGTTTTTTAACAACTATATATAGCCATTACAGAGAAGGGAGTAGGGAAACTTAACAAATTAGTCTACTTGTATATACCTGTCTGTGTACAGTACAATTTATCTTGAAATCCATCCTACAAGACTGGGGTTAGGGTAAGGCAAGTGAGGCACTCACTCTGGGCTCAAAATTTAAGGGAAGGTTCAAAACCTCCATAATAAAGATAAATCTTATACTTTAATATAATACATTTTAAAAATACCAATGAATGCAAAAAAGTCCTTTATGAACAAAAAAAAATCCCAAATATCAATAGTTATGTTGATAACTATTTTGCAGAGTCATATAGGAGACTGAGGCAAAGAGAAAAATGTGCACTGCTATACCCATGCTTTTATGTATTTTTATGTTAATTTTTCCCAGAATACCAGAATAGTTGAAAAATTGAAAAGTAGGAGTGGTAAAAGTCACATTATTTCTAGTTTAGGTATTTTCTTTGTATCAAAACCAGCATTTCTTATCATTTTACTTTAATGGAAGCTAACTCATCAATAATATTTTAAAATTTACTTCTTTGCTTTTCTCATTTTCAATTGAGAGGACTGCTATGTTTGAAGTAGTTAATATTGTCTTTCATTTGGGCAAGAGAAACTGGGTGACTGAACTTGAACTAAAGTTATAATCATGTGTTTGCCATGGTTTTATGAAGTTTGACTTATTTATATCTAGGTTTCTACTTTACTAATTTAAGTTAACTAAATATTTAATAGATTCCACTAAATGATTTTGCTCTCTGGCACATTGATTTCAACAGTTGGAACGGGAACTGACTGAACTCAAAGGATCTGGGAAAGGACACAATGATAGATCCAATAACAATAAAGTAACTGAGCTTGAAAAATCAAAAATCTGTGAAACTGTCACAGAAGAACCAAGTCTTCAACAGAAGATAGTGATCAAACTAAATGCCTTGAATGAAAGGGTAACATTCTGGAACAAAAAACTAGATGAGTATGTTTAATGAATTATCTGGTTGTTCAAATTTGAAACATGAAGAAAAAGAAAGTTCTAGGTCATTAGTTGAGCCCAATTCTCTCCTTCAGGAATGGAAAGAATTACAGTATGAAGTACAACACAAAATGTGTTTCCAGCCCAGTTCTTAGGCGAGATGGGCATCTCTGGTTCAAAGCTAAATTTAGTTTTTTACAGAGGCAATACTTCACTAGAAACAGTGCATTTCCTTTGAGTGGCTTCTTGTTGCACCGTTACTCTAGTATCTGCAAACTAAAAACATTAGTTTTTTTTAACATTAGCTGCTACTGGTGCAGAAACTCACAACGTAGATGAGACTGGGCAAAGCACATACAAAAGTTGTCTGGAAATATGTAGAAACAAATTCAGGTTGAGTATCAACTAGAAACAGAAATGAAGAAGACTTAGTAAGTACTGTGAGTTTCCTTTTACTTAAGAGGGCACTAAGTGGATAAGTTAGTTTGCCCTATAATAATACTAACAAAATAATAACTAATACTTACTGAGTTCTTCCTCAGTGCCAAATTCTTTTCTAAGAGCTTTACATATATTTTGCATATAATCCTCAAAAAGGCCTATTCAGGTATAAGTACTGTCAATAATGTTATTTTCTGAGAAATTGCAGTAGAAAAATGTTGTGATTTGTCTAAAGTCTGAGAATCATAAATGGTAAAGCCAGGAGTCTTCTAACCTTCACTTGTTCTGAGGTTAACAAAATTTGAGGTGATTATAATTGCCAAAAATAGAATGTCTTTTACTTGATTTAACTGTTAACATCAAGCTTTCTTTATCCACTGATGAAAGCCTTATATTTTGACATCAACTTAGAAGAAGCTATCATAAATTTTAGTGTTGTGATTTTTAGATAATTTTAATGTTTGTTTTTTTTTCTTAAATAGAATTGAAGCAATTTATCGTATTGAAGTAAAGCGAAAGAAGAAAAGTCATAGTTTATTAATCCCATTTTTGTTAATTGAATTGGAGACGGTGGGAAATATCCACTTTGAAGAAGGCACTCGATCTGATGACTGGTAAATCTTTTGAAATTTAGTTATAGCTTTAAAACTAATCTTAAGTGCTTAGGATCATAGACCAAAATATCAACTTATAAAAATCTTAAAATGTCCCATTTCAACACACTTTCCATATAGAGTATTCATCAACTGAAAATTGGCACTTACTTTACACCTATACATTTCTCTGTTTACACAATTGCCATGAGCTAACTTGAAAACATCCTAATAGTAATTCTTTACCTTTTACTCAATTTCCCTTAGCCCAAGAGCAGAATATAATTTAGAAAAGTTATGGTTAAGCATTTATTTTATGTCTGTACTGTTTATTTCTGGACTGAATATAGCCCTGGTTTCTGACTACTGGGTGAGAAGCTAGAGCAGAAAAGGAATGGCAAGGCAGGATTGGCAGCAGCAGATTGTAAACACTGGAGGATCCTGCCCGGGAGTCCACAGAGTCAAACTAGTTGTCTAGAACTAGCCAGAGTCAGGGTGCACGTAGACTTTATGAGTTTTAAAATAAGGCAGATACTTAAAAACTAGGAATTCGGGTGAAAAGTCCATCTGGACAAAAACAGAATAGCCACCCAAAACAGAAGCCAGAAGCAGGCATCTGCACTTCAGAATCAAGGCCTACTGGTAGAACAAGGAAGTGGTTGTGTTGCTTCAGCTAGAGAGTGTGTGTATGTGTGTGTGTGTGTGTGTGTGTGTGTGTGTGTGCGCGCGCGCGCGCGCAGTCACTCAGTCGGGTCCAACTCTTTGCAACTCCATGGACTGTAGTCCACCAGGTTTCTCTGTCCATGGCATTTCCCAGGCAAAAATACTGGAGTGGGTTGCCATTTCCTACTCCAGGGGATTTTCCTGACCCTGGGATTGAAACCGTGTCTCCTGCTGAGCCACTGGGGAAGCCCAACTAGAGGGTACAACCCTCAAGAATGATCCTAAAAAAGAGCCTTGGCACAAAAATGTCATAATTACAACTTTCACGTTTCTGCAATCATTTTCTCAAAATCAAGAAGCCTATGAATGAGCTGAAGATTTCCCTCGAACTCTAGAAACATTCTACAAACTTGAATTGTGGGGAGAAACCAGGAAAATGTTTAAAGCTACAGAATGGACTTGGTATTTCACCCCCAAGGATGGTTTTGCTCACAGTCAGTGTTGAAACAAACACTGATTTTTATGGACTAAAATGCAAAACTTCAGTAACTTTTAGAAAGAAACGTGTGAAAGTATCTGCCTGCAATGCAGGAGCTGCAGGGAGACACGGGTTTGATCCCTGGGTGGGAAAGATCCCCTTGAAAAAGGCATGGCAACCTACTCCAGTATTCTTGCCTGAAGAACTTCATGGACAGAGGAGCCTGGCAGGCTACAGTCCATGGCTTTGCAGAATTGGACACGACTGAAGTGACTTAGCACTGCAGCAAGCATGCACGCACTTTAAGCCAAGCCCCCTGATTCTATTAGATGAGGCTCTAACTCAGTTCTGTGAGTAAAAGCTACTGAAGGTTCCTGGGGAACTTTGGTGGAAAAGTATAAGACACTCTGCCCAAGGGAAAAGGAATATTTTAAAATATTTTCTTTTGTTTCAGTACACCCACTTGCCCAGTGATTATCACTGTTTGTTTAACCATAATAATTTGTTTGTTATGTACAAACATAAAAGGTGGGCTTCCCTGGTGGCTCAGATGGTAAAGAATCTGCCTACAATGCAGGAGACCTGGGTTGGATGCCTGGGTAGGGGAAGAGCCCCTGAAGAAGGGAAGGCAACCCACCCCAGTATTCTTGCCTGGAGAACCCCATGGACAGAGGAGCCTGATGGGCTACAGTCCTTGGGTCACAAAGAGTTGGACAAGATTGAGCAACTATCACTTTTACTTTTCCTATAAAAAGTGCCTTTTCATATAAAAGTTACCCCACTTTCCATGTAAACAAGTGGAGGCCTTGATTTTTCAAGTGTAAGAATTGAATGGTGTCTCTTGCAGGATGTATGCATCATTCTTCAGTCATTCATTTGTATTCACTCAACCTACATGAGTTATTTTTTTGTTATTTATTTCTTTTTAACTTACCACAAAGTAAGCTCTTTATAAAACAAGTAGATTAGCTTTTACAAAAATATGTAAAAGTAAGATAACTAAAAAGCCATTTAGGTAACTGTCATTGGTGGATTTTTAATAAGCATTAATAATTTTTACTTGGTTTTAATAAGAATAACCTGGATCCATTTTAAGGAGACCATCAGATATATGTTGGCAGAATTTTAAGAACTGTTGGTTATTTTTACCATACTACAAGCTTGACGACTACCTTAGCCCTGATCTTTTATGTATATTAAGAAACAACTGTTCAAATGCTTTAAATTATTCTGTGTGGCATATAGCTAGTTACTTTATTTAAACACTGATCGTTAGTAATATTTTTAAAGCCAATGACTTACCATTTAATGAAAAAGTACTGGAATAGAGCTAGAACTATAAATATAAAGTTTATATAAATATCTGTATATTTATATAAACTATAAATATAAACTGGAAAATATAGTTTTTTACCAAAAAAACCTTTGTTTATAGTACAAGAGCATTGCAGATTTCTAATTGTGTATCACTGCATATTTCTTAGCTTCATTTCTTCTATAAAATTAAAGGGCTTTATTTTTCAATTTAAAAAAGTCCCGACTTTACAGAGACTTGCCTGTTGAGTAGACTTGCCACTATAGCATTTTCGTTAGAGATCGTATTATTTACCTAAGCATTGCCAATTTAGTTATCTATTGACATCAGACAGCATTTATCAAACGGGGACTCCAAAGCATCAAAGATACTGTCCTCGTAGTTGAGAAGCTTTTAACCTAGTTATAGATACAGGGCATTTACAATGTAAAGAAATCACTTCTAAGTACCATAGAACAAAATATGTGACTCTGTGAGCTCCCTGGGGACAGACAGAACATGCCTTATAAATCTAGTATAGGGGTAGCTGAATTCAATCAGTAACTACTAATTGAAGTCTCCATATCAATTTATAGATACTTAACAGGTTCAATTTTGTCTATAAAATAACTTAGTAATTAATCTTTTTATTTATAAACATTTCGTGCTGCCCTGTTTTAGGCAGCTACAGAAACTCAGACTTTTTGCTTTATACCATTTTATATTTGGTTTTGATATGGTGTAAGTCAGCAAGCTAACGTACTTACTAAATGCTTGTTCAGGATTTTGAAGTGCGTTTTAATGTATTTTATTAAGCTCCATTTAAAATCATATGCATTCTACTATGCTAGACGAGTACATCATTTGTGTATTCGTGAACATTTGTAGGCGTCTCTCGGTGTAACTGAATACCTTAGTTTATGTGCGTATCACCACTATGGATGCTTACACATTCAGTCTCATTGAATGAGTGGGGGCACCCAGTGAAATGAGGGGCCTTCACTCTCCTGACCTCTGCAGATTTTGATGCTTTTAGCAATTCCTTTCTTATAACCTCACCTCTCTAGTTATTTTTTGTACTTAGACACTTCCTGCTTTTCTTTTTACACTCTCCCTTGATCATTTCTTCTGCACCTGCACTGTCAAAATTACTTAATTTTTTCTCCTTTGCACCAGTGCTGAATCTAGCCCAGTGTCCAGCGGCAAGACACACTCAACACATTTGAAAGAGAGCTCACCCAGAGAGTAATAAAATAAAAAGTGGGGTTAGAATCAGAAAGCCTAGGTTCACACTCTATCTGCATAGTCTTAAAGCAGTTATGTAATCCATCTGAACGTTATCTGTAAAATAAGAAAAATGAAAGTCTATCGCAAAAGGCGACCGCTAAGATTAGACAAGTTAATGTAAAAATCTTTAGTCCTTAATCTTTTTGCTTTTGTTTTCCTCATCCTGCCTGCAAACCATCCTTTTCCTCTGGCTCCTCCATTCCTGTTTGTAGTCCTGCCATTGTCTTAGTCGTGGAGGCACAATAAACACTGAAGCCATTCTTGACTCTATTCTCTTCCTCAATATTCATATCTAATCAGTCTAAACAAGACCCTCAGTTTCTCTCCATAATGTCTCTTGAATTCATTCTCTCCTTTGTAACAAAATTACCTGCCCTCATAACCTTCCTTTTAGACTACTGCAGTATTCTAGCCTGGCGAATTTCATGAACAGAGGAGCCTGGCAGGCTGCAGTCCATGAGATCACAAAGAGTTGGACACAGCTGAGTAACTGACACTTTCACTTCAGACTATTGCAGCATCTAGTATAGTGTTTGTCTGTAGTGGGCACTCAGCGTTTACCAGCCAGTCAGTAAAGACACCTGGTTTCCCATATGCTCCCTTCCTACGCCAACCACTCTGTTAAAAATAATAAAAGCCTCTTGTACCAACTTGTTATCTTCCAAATTACATTCTAACTCTTCACTGACATTCAGTGTCCTTCACTGTAGCGTCTCCAAATTACCTTAAAACTTTTTCAGACTGCTTCAGAGTCAGCTAAACTATGCATGCCTCACTGCTTTTGGAGTATACCTGGTACACCATCACGTAGGTGGTTTTCTTTGTTTTGCTTCCTTCCCCCAGAATGCCTTACATCCCCAGCCCTTTGTGAGGGATTTTCTTTTCAATCCCATCATCTGTTGTCATTGTTATTCTTTCTTCTTTTTGAATCTTCATAGCACTGATTTGTATCTCTTTTATACTCTATAATTTTGCTTATACTTGACCTATTACTTTTTCACTTTGTTGGTTTATAAACTCAGTGAATATAGAGACTGAGTCTTTTCTATTTGTTCACTTGCTCAGCAGTCATCCATTAAGCTTCTGCCATAAGTCACATTCTATACTAGGTGCTAGTGGTAAGTGGGGCACTTGAGGGAGATGCTCTGATCTGAATTTTGAAGGACAGATAGACGTTAACTATACAAAGAATTAGAGGAAGGACTTTGCATGCAGAGGCAACAACAGCACGTGAAAGGGTGTGTAAGTAGTTTAACACATCTCGAGAACTCAGTAGTTTCACATGACAAGGGCCTGATCATTAACGGTCTTACAGGCTAGGCTGGGCAGTTTGAATTTTGCCCTTAAATCTACGGGACTCTCTGAAGGAAAGGTGTAGCAGATTTCAGTATTATTTTATACAAAGCCCTAGAGAGTCTTGGTTTCAGGATTTCAGGTTCAGACTAAAAGGCAGACGCCTCAGAGCAGTGCTGCCGTGCTCCCCAGTGCAGTAGCATATATTCAGCTGTGAGAAGTTACCATCCTCCATGAGGTATGGACGATATTGTAAGTCTCATTAATTCTCTGTCAGTATAGGTCTGTTCTCCCTCCTCCAGCAGTATTCCAGCCTCTGAATGACGTTTCCCCATGCACACAGTGTGGCCAGGTGATTGAATGAATTGCTTTACTTCTGTGACCCCGGATAGCAGAGCCCTTGTCCTCTTCGTACTAGGATTCTCTATCTCCAAGGCTCTAGGAATTTCATATAAAGAAGGGATCAACTGATTAATTCCCAGACAAAGAAAAGCTCTATGAAAGGATCATACTACTTAGAGTTTCCTGTGCCATTTCTGGTTCTTGCATTCCTGGAAGACCAGACTAGAAATGAGTAATTGTCCATTCGTTGAGCATGCAAGCAATAAAAAACAAAGGTTAAAGTCAAAGAAAGAGACCCATAATGGAGTCAGAATGGCTCTTTCCTACAATTCCCACGGTCAATGTCCATTCCACAATGCTGTGGGAAAAGACAGTGACGGCTTTCATCTGCTTCATCAGATGGATCTTTCTGGGAGTGTGCACCGTTGGTGCCAGTGTTCCAGTGTTCCAGATGTTGAGATTTGTTTTTCTTTGTTTCTCTTTGGGAAAAAAAATTTTTTTAACTTCTTTTTCATTAAAGTAACATTAGTTTATAATATTATATGTTTCATGTGTACAACAGTATACTTATACTTTTGTATACATTATAGCGTGCTCACCACCAAAAATTTAGTTTCCATCTGTCACCATACCGTTAAGTGCATGCTCAGTCATTCAGTCATATCTGACTCTTTGTGACCTCATGCACTGTAGCCCATCAAGCCCCTCTGTCCATGGAATTTTCCAGGCAAGAATACTGGAGTGGGTTGGCATTTCCTACTCCAGAAGATCTTCCTGACCCAGGGATCAAACCTGCATCTCCTGCATTGGAAGGCAGACTTTTTATCACTGGAGTCACCATACAGTTGATCCTCCTTATCTTAAATTTCAAATTAATCTAAATTCTGTGCTACTGTAAGACAGGGCCAGAATTACTTTGAGCACGACCAGGTGAGGGCAGCAGAGAGCACATGGGCCCTTAGTTACTTTTTTCTGAGATCTTCATATAGCAGGCCCCTACTTCTCCTCCAATTCTTAGCTCAAATATCTTCTCCAAAGGTCTTACCCAAGACCTCTCTTAAGTAGCCCACGCTTCATTCCTTACCCCAAACCTTTCTTTATTCAGAGCACTATGTATTTTATTTATTATGTCTTGTTTTTTTGTCCAACTCCCTTGGAATTATAGGGTCAATGAGAGCAGGAATCCTGCCTCTTTCACTTCTGTATCCCTAGTTATGAAGCTATGGCAATAGTCCAACTGAGAGGTGATGGTGATTTTAACTAGGATAATAGTAGTGGTGATTAAATAGAGTCATATTCAGGATGTATTTTAGATATAGAGCCAAACAGACTTGCTGAAGAGTTGGATATTGGTAAAGAAGCGTGGAGGCATGATTTATTCCTGGGATTTTAACCTAAGCCACTAGTTAGATGGTGGTGCCATACGCTGAGGTGGAAAACAGGAGGCGCAGGTTTAAAGGCAGGTGTGTTGGGTGAGTTAAATTTGAGAGGCCTATTACGTGTTCCAGTGAACATAGCAAGCGGGTAGTTAGATATTCAAGTGTGGGTATATCCAGTTAAGTGGGGTAAAGGTAACGCCTGAAGATAAAATGTTGGAATTTACTAGTATAATAAATATAGGTGTATATGTATGTGTGTGTGTATATGTATATACACATATATATTTAAAATATATATTGCCAAAGGACCAAGTGAAATCACCTATTAATAGGGTTTATGGAAACAAGAGGGGAGCCAGAGACTGATTCCTGGGGCAATCCAACATTTAGAAGTCTGTCAGAGAAAAAAGAAGCTGCAAATAAAATCATGAAAGAGTAGCCAGTAAGATGCAAGCCAGAAGCGTCTAGTTTCACTGACGTCCCCCAAAAGAAACTATTACAATGTTGGAGGATTGCTCCATATCTTTTAGTCAGAACAAATATATTATTATTAATAAAAGAGCTATTATTCTTCCCTGGTGGCTCAGATGGTAAAGAATCCATGCAGTACAGGAAACCCAGGTTCGATCCCTGGGTTGGGAATGGCAGCCTCTGGAGAAGGGAATGGCAACCCACTCCTGTATTCTTGCCTGGAGAATTCCACGGACAGAGGCTGGCAGGCTACAGTCCATGGAGTCTCAAAGAGTCTGACACGACTAAGTAACACGTTCAGAGTTTAACAGTTCTTTTATTGATTGTATACGAAACAAAACAGCATGTATCTTTAGCAGAAAGGTAAAATATGGGCTATTACTTTTTTCATATGTAACTTTGTGTTCTCAACATTTTAAGGAAAGTCTGTTATTTTCTTTGTATATATTTTGTATTCCCATATAGGTTTAATTCCTGCTATGAATTAATTCTGTCACGTTTTTGTACGTGGGACTTCAGAACATATGGTATTACAGGAGTGAAAGTAAAACGTGTCATCAAGGTTAATAACCGTATTCTGAGACTAAAATTTGAAGAGAAATTCCAAAAGTTTTTGGACAATGAACATATGCATGATTCAGAGTAAGAAGCTAACTTCCATAAGAAACATTTTTACAACAGCCTGCTTTTATTTTGTAACAACAACAAAAAGTCTTTCTGGTTAAAAGTTTATAGTATTGAAAATATCCTTGTTAGTAAAGCATCTTCCTGACTAGGATGACCTCATGGTTTATCCACACTGAAGCTCTTTTTGAGACTGAGGAGGAGTGGAAATTTAAGAATGACACTCAGCATAAATGGGAAATATCCTGGCTAGGGCATATTGTCATCCTACCTGTGGCCAGGCTTTTTTGAAATCAATTCTAAAACTTTTTTTGTATTAATTATTCTTAAGGAGCTATCGAAAGATGCTGGAATGCCTTTTTTATGTTTTTGATCCTGAAATTACAGTGAAGAAAAAGCATCTGCTACAAATACTTGAAAAAGGATTCAAAGACAGTGAAACAAGCAAGGTAGCATAAAATGTTATTCAAAATAATGCTTTCTTCCTGATGAATAAAGCTCTGCCACGGATTAAGCATAGTTTGATTATCAATCCTTTCATTTATATTTATAGCAAACTTCTACTGTTTCACAAAAAAGTTAGTGCTATCCTGAAAAGTACAGTCCCTCAGTACTCAAGAGGGATTGGTTCCAGGACCTCCCACAAATACTGAAATCCAAGGATGCTCAAGTCCCTTATATGAAATGGTGTTCTGTTGGCATATAGCCTATGTACTTCCTTCTGTATACTTTAAATCATCTTTAGATTACTTATAATACCTAATATAATGTAAATGCTATGTAAAGAGTTATAAATACAATATAAATTTTGTGTAAATAATTGTAGAAGCAGGGCAAACTTAAGTTTTGCTTTTTGGAACTTTACGAAATTCTTTTTTTTTTTTTTTCCCAAGTATTTTCAATCTACAGTTGGTTTAATCATGAATTATTTTACCTTTATGATTGCCTATTTAATCTTTTTAGGCATCTTACATTTTATATTGTGATTCTTTTGTGAATGATCTTGAAATCCACTTCTTTAATCTGTTTTAAATACTCCAAGATTTTCTCCATCTTGAAAAAAATCATTCACTTAACACTGCCGTGCTTTCTGTCATCCTGTTTTTCTCTTTACTTTTACTACCACCATTTCTTTATTCTCCACTTCATCTTCCCCACCTTGATACTGATACTGTTTTATCTTTGATCACTCATGAGCTCCAAAACATCCAATCAACCTTTATCAGTCCTCCGCCCACTTGATGAGACAGCTGGAGTACACGGGTATAGAGCAGTATTTCCTAATCCTTTTCTCATTGTGGCACACATAACCTGAAAATATTGCTGCATTTGAGTCTTGGCTTTCCTACTGACCAGCTGGGTGACTTCACCTCTCTGTGCCTGTTTGATCCTTTCTGGCAAATGAGGGTAATAATAGTATCTCCTTCACAGAGTGGTGAGGATTTAGTAAGATATACATGATAAAGTTCTTGGATACTTGTTCATAGCATCATTAGTCACAATAGCCAAAAAGTAGAAAGAATTCAAATGTCCATTAACAGATGCATGGATAAATAAAATGTGGTATATACATACAATAGAATATTATTCAGTCATAAGAAATGAAATTCTGATACATGCTATAGCATGGACGAACCTTGCAAACATTATATTAAGTAAAAGAAACAAGCCACTATGGGACAAATATTGTCTGATCCTGCTTACATAAAGTATCTAGAATAGACAAATTGGTAGAGACAGAAAGTAGACGTTTCCAGGAGTTGGAGAGGATAGAGGGATGGAGAGTTATTGTTTAATGAGTATACAGCTTTAATTTGGAATGAAATTCTGGAAATAGGTAGTGGTGATAGTTGTACAACATTGTGAGTATACTAATACCAATGAATTATACACTTAAAAATGGTAGCTTTTACCTTTCTTTTTACCATAATAAAATAAAGATGGTATAGAAAAACCCAAACAAACTTTTTGGCCAACCCAGTAATTTCAAAACTCCGAGACAGTGACAAGGAGGAGCAGACCTGAGTCTAAATCATGACTTTACAATTTCTGCTTCAGTCTTAAACAGATTATATAATCTCTCTTAGCTCTAGTTATTTTTAACTGATAAAAACAGATTCTTTTTTTTTAAGAGCTGCTTTCACAGCAAGTAATATGAATATTCCTGATAAAATACTTTTAAAGAAATAACTCTAGTCACAATGCAAGCTAAAATTTCCATACATTAGTACAATCAGATATATCTGGAAAATAATGTAGACTATTAGACTAATTATTAGACTGTTTATTTAAATAAGAATCTTCAGTGTAATATCCACTGAATATTATATTTCATAGATCTATTTGCATATACATTTAAAATACATGAATGGTTTCATGGAATGAAGTTGTCCCTGAAGTTTATCTACTTCTTTTCAGTGAGTGACCTGAAGGTTCCTCGCCCAGACACATGGACATAAAGTGATAAACCATCTGTAGTAAAGTTGAAATATTGTCAATCTTATAAAAATTCTCAGACTTTGCTTTTTCTTTATAGCTGCCTCTCAGAAAAGAAGCTGTCATTCTTGCTAATAGCTTAAGTATATGTGAGTGTCCCAGAATTGAAATACTACAGCAAAAGTACAAGGATGAGAAGAAAAACTCTCTTGAGCATGAGCTCTTCAGACATGGTATTATAAATACGCAGTTTCTGAACTTTTAAGCTCTGAGTCTTCAAATTCATTAATTACTTTCATAACATTTTTGATGCTTGATTTTATCAACCTGGGAAGTTTTCTGAAACCCCTTTTATTTAGTATTTAGTGTTTAGTATTTATTTATTTAGTATTTAGTAGTGAGGTAATACATGACTTTCTGATCTACTACTTAGTCTGTCAACAAATATTTACTGAGTGATTATTATCAGCAACATCAATAGCATGAGATTCATTTGTTACTCATATTTAATCTCTCTTATATGAAATAAACACTTTTCACAATATGCTTTTGTTCATTAAGATGTGTCCTAAAAATATGTATATGTTATACACACTCACCATACAAACCCCAGATTCACTGGAAAGAGAAAAGAGAACTCTGCCCTTTTATGTAATAATCATCATATAAAGCACTCGGGAAGTCAGGCCTTATTTGTCCTTAATTAACAAAATATAAGATGGTAAAAAAACCTGGTTATAAATCTAAAATTGGCAAAAGACCTTTTCCCAGTCTCAGGGTCTTATTTCCAGTGAGTTGGCTCTTCACATCAAGTGGCCGAAGTATTGGAACTTCAGCTTTTCAGCATCAGTCCCTCCAATGAGTATTCAAAATTGATTTCCTTTAGGACTGACTGGTTTGATCTTGCAGTTCAAGGGACAAAACAGTTAGGTTCTCCCGATTTACATTTCATAGCTCGTACATAGTTTTAAGAAGTACCTGAATACTTTATGCATAGTAATTACAAGTTACTTCATAGGATTCAGTGACTCTAGAGATTCCTAGAAGTTGGTGAATTTCAAGGTTCCTTAATAATTTAAGGGAAAGGAAATGTTCACCATTCAGTAGACATATTGAGTGCTATGTGCTAGATACTGATGATACAGGGATGAATTTTTACCCAGTTAACAAGAACAACAAATTTCTTAAATTACTTCATGAAAATATTGTTAAATATTGCCTTATTTCCTTCTTTCTTGTCTGTAAAGCTTTGCTTGATATAGTCACAGGAATCCTCTTTTATAACCATTTTATTTATTCAACAAATATTTATTGAGCTCCTCTATTTTGGATCAAGCAGTGTGCTATGTGCTGTACGGATAGCTAGGATCCCTACCTTTACAGAATAAATATACAATCAAGTCTGGGGCCAGGAAGGAAGGTAAAATTGGAAAATTGTTAAGATGAATTCATGTTAAAATGTTTTGTTTTTTCATATTAGGCATCCTCCTGATTACAAAGGTTTTCCTTGGCCAGAGTGTTCAGGCTCATGATCACGACTCCATCAGTCAAGCCAACTACCCAATGATTAATTCAGTGTTCATTCCTCGAAAATATTTACTAAGTATGTCTGCCATGAAATAAATCTTTTTTCATCTTTCTGACTACAGAATATTTTCATTTAATAAAGATATGCTTATAATTTAACCTCTATCTAACAAAGCTTATAAACTTCTCTGTAAAACCATGTTCCTAGCCACTAATGAACTTCTGTATTTCTGTTCCCTACTTCAATGACAGTTTTATATTTCTGTGCATAGATATTTTATTTTGTAAAAGTTTCTTTTCTATTTTATACACACACATATGTGCATAATATATTGTATGTATTTCAAAAGATAGAGCCTACCCAACTTTTAACAACAAAGGTTTTAGAGTAATATATTTATCAAAAACTATATGGTCAAATTCTGATTAGAAAAGTGAAAAAGTAAGAAAAAGAAAAGAATATGAATAAAACTAAACCCTACTAGTCTGTATAGTGAAAGGGTGACTAGTCTTGATAGAATTAAGAAATTATCGAGGATGGTAGGAAGATAGAAAAAAACCTCAATAACATGATATTTTGAGTTTGTTGTTTATTAATCTGTGTAAGGGTGAAAAGTGTATGTTACGTTTCACTTTGAAGAGTGTTTATTTATTTTGCTTGTTTTTATTTTTATTTTATCCTAGATTCTATCATGGGACAAAGAAACTGTGATTGCAGTGTTCGGCAGTGCAAGTGGTTTGTCTTTGATCATGACCTTGTTTTGCCTGAATACATCGTGGAATTTGAGTATATTACAGTGGTATGAATGCATTTTTAAAACTGGAATTCCTTAAATGAGAACAGAACAGTAATTTGAAGCCTAATAATGTTATGTCGAGTTTATGCTATATTATATGTACAGGCATACCTCAGAAATATTGTGGGTTCAGTTTCAGACCCTGCAATAAAGTAAATATTGCAATAGTCACACTAATTTTTGGTTTCCCAGTGCATGTAAAACTTGCCTTTATACTTACTGTAGTCTATTACGTATGAAATGTCTAAAAAATATACATACCTTCATAAAACAGTAGACTTTATTGCTAAAAAATGTGAATCATCATCTGAGCCCAGTGAGTCATAACCTTTTTGCTGCTAGAGGATCTTGGCTCCATGTTGATGGCTGCTGACTAATCAGGTGGTAGTTGCTGAAGATAACTGGTAGCTGTGACAATTTCTTAAACTAAGGTAACAATGAAGTTTGCTGCATGTGTTGTCTTTTCCTTTCATGAATGACCTATCTGTAGCATTGCAGTGCTGTTTGATAGCATTTTACCCACAGAACTTTTTTCAGAATTGGAGTCAGTCCTCTCAGATCCTTCCACTGCTTTACCAACTAAGTTTATGAAGTATCCTAAATCCTTTGTTGTCACTTCAACAGTCTTCACAGCATCTTCACCAGGAGTGGAAACCATTTTCTTTGCTCATCTGTAAGAAGAAACTCCTCATCTGTAAGGTTTTATCATGAGATTGTAGGATTTCAGTCATATCTTGGGCTCTATGTCTAGTTCTGTTGCTGTTTCCACTATATCTGCAAATGCTTCCTCCACTGAAGTCTTGAAAGAAAGAAAGTGAAGTCGCTCAGTCGTGTCTGACTCTTTGCAACCCCATGGACTGTAGCCTACCAGGCTCCTCCGTCCATGGGATTTTCCAGGCAAGAGTACTGGAGTGGGTTGCTGTTTCCTTCTCCAGAGGATCTTCCTGACCCAGGGATCAAACCCGGGTCTCCCACATTGTAGGCAGATGCTTTACCATCTGAGCCACAAGGGAAGTCTTAACTTAAATTCCTGTTACTGTTGATATTTTGAACTCTCCATGAATCATGTATGTTCTTAATGACATATAGGATGGTAAATCCTTTCCAAAAAGTTTTCAATTTCCTTTGCTCAGATAACCTCAGGAAAATCTCTATCTATGGCAGCTATTGTTGTTGTTGTTCAGTCGCTCGGTTGTGTCCGACTCTTTGCAACTCCATGGACTACAGTATGCCAGGCTTCCCTGTCCTTCACCATCTCCTGGAGCTTACTCAAACTCATGTTCATTGAGTCAGTGATGCCATCCAACCATCTCATCCTCTGTTATCCCCTTCTCCTCCTGCCTTCAGTCTTTCCCAGCATCAAGGTCTTTTCTAATGAATCAGCTCTTCACATCAAGTGACCAAAGTATTGGAGTTTCAGCTTGAGCATCAGTCCTTCCAATGAAAATTCAGGACTGATTTCCTTTAGGATAGACTAGTTTGATCACCTTGCAGTCCAAGGAACTCTCAAGAGTCTTCTCCAACACCACAGTTCAAAAGCATCAGTTCTTTGGCACTCAACTTTCTTTATAGTCCAACTCTCACATCCATACATGACTACTGGAAAACCATAGCTTTGATTAGATGGACCTTTGTAATCAAAGTGATGTCTCTGGTTTTTAATACACTGTCTGAGTTTGTCATAGCTTTTCTTCCAAGGAGCAAGCATCTTTTAATTTCATGGCTGCAGTCACCATCTGCAGTGATTTTGGAGCCCAAGAAAATAAAATCTGTCACTATTTCCATTGTGTCCACATCTCTTTGCCATGAAGTGACGGGACCAGATGCCATGAGTTTTTTGAATGTTGTTTTAAGCCAGCTTTTTTCACTGTCCTCTTTCACCTTCATCAAGAGGCTCTTTAGTTCCTCTTTGCTTTCTGCCATAAGGGTGGTGTCATCTGCATATCTGAGGTTATTGATATTTCTCCTGGTACTCTTGATTCCAGCTTGCGCTTCATCCAGCCTGGCATTTCTCATGATGCACTCTGCATATAAGTTAAATAAGCAGGGTGACAATATGTAGCCTTGATATACTTCTTGCTCAATTTAGAACCAGTCTGTTGTTCTGTGCCTGGTTCTAACTGTTGCTTCTTGACCTGCATACAGGTTTCACAGGAGGCAGGTCAGGTGGCCTGAAATTCCCATCTCTTGAAGAATTTTCTACATTTTGTTGTGACCCATGCAGTCAGTCTTTAGCATGGTCAATGAAGCAGAAGTAGATATTTTTCTGGAATCCTTTTGATTTTTCTATGATCCAGTGGATACTTGGAATTTGATCTCTGGTTCCTCTGCCTTTTCTAAGCCCATTTGAACATCTGGGAGTTCTCAGTACACGTACTGTTGAAGCCTAGCTTGGAGAATTTTGAGCATTACTTTGCTAGCATGTGAAATGAGTGCAGTTGTGCAGTAGTTTGAACATTCTTTGGCACTGCCCTTCTTTGAGATTGGAATTAAAAACTGGCAACTATAGCCTTATGAAATGTATTTCTTAAATAATAAGACTTGAAAGTAGAAATTAGTCCTTGATCCATGGGCTGCAGAAGGAATGTTATGTTAGTGAGCATGAAAGCAGTGTAAATCTCATTGCGCATCTCCATCAGAGCTCTTGGGTAACCAGGTTCATTGTCAATAGGCAGTAGTATTTTAAAAGAAATCCTTTTTTTTTTTTTTTTTCTGAGCAGTAGGTCTAGACAGGGGTCTTAAAATATTCAGCAAACCATGTTGTAAACAAATGTGCTGTCATCCAGGCTTTTTTGGTCCCATTTATAGATCACAGGTAGAGTAGATTTAGCATAATTCTTAAGTGCCATAGGGTGTCCAGAATGGTAAATGAGCATTAGCTTCAACTAAAAGAGCCCCTAACAAGAGAGTCAGCTTGACCTTTGAATCTCTAAAGCTGAGCACTGACTTCAGTGCTATGAAAATCCTAGATGGCATCTTCTTTTAATAGAAAATCCTAGATGGCATCTTCTAATAGAGTGCTGTCTCATCTATATTGAAAATCTATGTATTAGTGTAGTTACCTATATTAGTGATCTTAGCTAGATATTCTGGATATCTTGCAGCAGCTTCTACATCAGCACTTGCTGATTCACTTTGCTCTCTATGTTAGGGAGATCTCTTCTTTCCTTAAACTTCATGAACCAGGCTCAGCTAGCTTCAAACTTTTCTTCTGCAACTTTCTGACCTCTCTCAGCCTTCATAGAATTGAAGAGAGGATTTTTTTGTGGTTTAGGCTTTGACTAAAGGGAATATTGTGACTGATTTGATCTTCCATCCAGAGCACAAAATCATTTTCCATATCAGTAATAAGACTGTTTCACTTTTTTTACATTCATATGTTCACTGGAGTGGTACTTTTAATTTTCTTCAAAACTTCTCCTTTGCATTCAAAACTTGACTGTTTGGAGCAAGAGGCATAGCTTTCAGCCTGTCTCAGTGTTCAACATGCCTTCCTCACTAAACTCAGTCATTCTAGCTTTTGATTTAAAGTGAGAGGTATGTGACTTTTCCTTTCACTTGAGCAGTGAGAAGCCATTCTAAGGTAATTAATTGCCTAAATTTTAATTTTAAGATTGTTCTATCTCAGGGAATGCTATGCTAAGTCACTTCAGTCATTTCCGACTCTATGTGACCCCATAGACGGCAGCCCACCAGGCTCCCCCGTCCCTGGGATTCTCCAGGCAAGAACACTGGAGTGGGCTGCCATTTCCTTCTCCAATGCATGAAAGTGAAAAGTGAAAGTGAAATCGCTCAGTTGTGTCCAACTCTTAGCGACCCCATGGATTGCAGCCTGACAAGGCTCCTCCGTCCATGGGATTTTCCAAGCAAGAGTACTGGAGTGGGGTGCCATTGCCTTCTCTGATCTCAGGGAATAGGGAGGCCCAAAGAGAGGGAGAGAGGCAGGGAAATGGCTGGTCAATGGAGTACTCCAAACACAGTTCACTGTCTTATATGAGCATGGTTTGTGGCAACCCAAAAGCATTACAATAGTAACATCACAGATCACCATAACAAATATAATCTTAGTGAAAAACTTTGAAATATTATGAGGATTACCAGATGTGACAGAGACATGAAGTGAGCAAATGCTGTTGGAAAATAGCACCAACAGACTTGATTGATGCCTTCAATTTGTTAGAAATCCAATAAAGTAAAATGCAACAGAATGAGGTATGCCTATATATAAATGTAAAGTGATTATTCTGTGAGGGATTTAATTTTCAAAGAAAATCATTATGACACCTAAATTTTTTATTTTGAAAATATATTACATGAGTAGTATATAGCTGTAGTCTCACTAGAAAAAATTCAAACTTATTGCAAAATATAGAATACACATGATGGGGAGCACATGTATACCTGTGATGGATTCATTTTGATATTTGGCAAAACTAATACAATTATGTAAAGTTTAAAAATAAAATAAAATTATAAAAAAAAAAATAAAAATACATAAAAAAAAAAAAAAAAGAATACACATGAAAATCTGCTTTCACCTCAGTCCTACCCCACTCCCTTTCATTAAGGCATTCACTGTTAATAGCTTTGTGGGTTTGCTTTCAATCTTTTTTACTCTATTTTGAAATATTATCTTTATTATTAAAATTATTTTAATATATACAGATCCTTATATTCTATTCCATTGATCTCTTGGTCTAATCTTGGACCCCTACCATCTTGTTTTCGTTATTACAACCGGATGATATGTTTGGATATGTGATAAGGCAAATTCTCTTCCACTTATTTTTTTAAAAATTTCTTGGCTATTCTTGAACATTAGAAGGGCATGGAAACCCACTCCAGTATTCTTGCTTGTAGAATCCCATGGACAGAGGAGCCTGGCGGGCTATGGTCCATTGGGTTGCAGAGTCGGACATGACTGAAGCGACCTAGCATGCACGCACACATTCTTGACCGTTTTCATTCCCAAATTAAATTTTGAAACATCTTGTTAAGTTCTATTTAAATGTCCTACTAGGATTTGATTGTAAGTGTATTGAATTTAAATTTAATTTGGGGTGAACTGACTTCTGTGTAGTATTGGGCCTCTCATCCAGGAACATGATAACGTTATTCCATTTACTCAAGTCCTGTCCCATATTTTCCTTTATATGGGTCTTAAACATTTCTTTTTATATTTCTTGTATAGTTCTGGGCATTTATATTTTATGTTGTTATGAAGAGAATTCTATCAGTCAAATACACTCCCAGCAAAAGACACAGAAAACCCAAACAAACAGAAAACAAAATAACTGAAATAACAAGAAGTGGAGAGGCCAAGTCCCTGCTGTTGTGACTGACTTCACAACAAAGTGATGTCAGCAAAGATAAGAGCTCCATCATCCTGCTTGCCCCTTTATGAGCTGTTTTAATCTGAAGATCAAATGTTTCCTTTAACTCTGGGAAGTTTCCTTTTCTTAATTCCTTTATCATTACTTCTCTTCTGTTCTCTGTTAAGCCCTCTCGAACTCCTATTTGGTAAACATTGAACATTCTGAACTGTTTCCCCCAATGTATTTTAATTTTTTTTCTCTGTATTTTACATTTCCATCTTTAAATTCTTTGTTGCGAAAGATGCCCTCTATATTAGCTTCCACACAGTTAATTTGATTTGCTGTAGATGTATCCATTTGGTTTCTCAGGACATTTATTGAATATTTCATACTTCACTAATTGTTTTTATGGTGACTTTGAAGCATTTACCCTTTTTTTTTTTTCTATAGCCATCTATTCTTTTGTAGATGTTTTGTTCTCCTAGATTTTAAAAAGAATTCTCTTATGGACCATTTGGGTTTTTTGTAGAGCCATTTCTGTTTGTTCATGTTGTTTTGGCCCAGTCATCTACAATTCTTATGATAACTCAAGTGCCTAATAATTACCTAGCACTTCCTCCTGCACTTGTTCACTCTAAACACCAGGTTTCTTGGAGTCTGCTCTTTGAAGTGGTTATCTCCTGCATATATTTTGGCTGCAGGTTACATTTCTGCTTCTTATTTGTCAGTTCAGTCCCTTCTAATTTATATCTCACAACTTTTAGTCTTTTGTTGGTGCCCTCTCCACTGTTATAAACTATTTTTTAAATGTCTTTTGCCAGGTTTAAGGAATTTTCAGGAGGAGGGGATGAACACACCCATTCTTAGTCCACAATTTTAATCTGTTCTCATAGATTTCCTAATGTGATACAGATGATCATAGATATTACTATAAATGGAAAAAGTTTTAATTCATCTTTCCTACATAGCTTATTTTTCAAAATGATAAATACAGCAACCAAATTTTCAATGTTTTTAATAAATTTTTTAGGTCAAGGCTCACTCTTTATTTTCTTCATTCAACAATGTTATTCTAGAAGAAAGCAAAAAAAATTCAGAAGGATCAGTATTGTCCCAGGATTTGAAATTTGATGATGAAGTTATAAAAATGGATCCCAGGATCAAGCCCAGACCAAAACTTATTAGTTTGGATGATAAAACGATACTTTCCCTTGCCAAGACTAGTGTTTATGGTCATATTGTGGTGAGTATTGCGAGGAAATTCTATAGATATTAAGATATTCTGAGATATTAAGCTTCCTTCTATATCTTGACTTTCAGTCTGTCCATTTCAAATCTGCTACCATTCTATCCAGACTCCCTTTATCACCAACCTAGATACTTCCATGGGGCTATTACACAATTTCAGGAGGTACCATGCACATAATATTCTATTAATGTGCTCTTTGGATGGCATTCAGTATATAGCTAAGTATAACTCAATACAAGGGGTGTGTGCATGCGTGTGTGTGTGTGTGTTGGGGTGGGGGTGCATGCCTACGAGAGCTATGCAACAGAGGTTTTGTCCTACTTCCACTGCAAGGCCACAACCCATTCTCCATACTGAAGCCAGAGTAGTCTTTTCAAGTGCAAATCTGATTTGTCATCCCTCACCACTCCGATATGAAATGCACAAATGCTTTTCATTGTTTTAAAAATAAAACCAAAGTCCTTAATATGGCCTATAAGGTTTTATATGACCTGGTCCCAGGCCTGTCTTTTCAGGCTCTTCTCATATTACCCTCCCTGTAGCAATCTGTAGTCAGCCTCCTTTTTGTTTCCTAAATGTATCGTTTACAGCCACACAGAGTCTCCACACTAGCTACTTCATCTGCACAGAATGTTTTCACATGACCCTGTTTCTCTTACTTAGCTCCCACACATTTTAGATCTATACTTAAGCATTAAGTCCTTCTCTTACCTATAGGTCTAATCAAGAATCTAAGTAAGATTCCTTTGTCATGTGTTCTGTATCCTTCCTAAACTATAAATTCCACAGGGACAGAGGCTATGGCTGTTCTTAGTCATTTATATTGCCAGCATGAGGGTAACAATATAAGACTGTGCAGTGTGCATTGCACAGAAGGGCCACATCTAAGGGGCAACTTCTAAATATACAGTAGTGAAGGAGATCAGCCCTGGGATTTCTTTGGAAGGAATGATGCTAAAGCTGAAACTCCAGTACTTTGTCCACCTCATGCGAAGAGTTGACTCATTGGAAAAGACTCTGATGCTGGGAGGGATTGGGGGCAGGAGGAGAAGGGGACGACAGAGGATGAGATGGCTGGATGGCATCACTGACTCAATGGACATGAGTCTGAGTGAACTCCGGGAGTTGGTGATGGACAGGGAGGCCTGGCGTGCTGCGGTTCATGGGGTCGCAAAGAGTCAGACACGACTGAGTGACTGATCTGATCTGATCTGATCTGATATTTACTACAACAACTTTCTGATGACTGGTGGTGGAATTTCTTTTACTAACAAAATCAGTCTATTGTGACAGTTTTCTAAAAGCCGGAAATAAAAGTGTCTTGAGGTAAGGATGCCTTTTTATAATTTACTCATAAATACTGTGTGGACCAGCTAGCACAATACCTAGCACATATGAGATACTCATTGGATATTTGTTCTAAAACAGAATGTCTGAGTGGTTCTTACAGAAAAAGTGAGTTGTCTGCTTGAACCTACAGAAGGAAGGAGTAAACAAATTGATATTAATTGATAAATGCTAACAATACTTAAGACAAGGTGTTCTTACTTGACATATCTTTCTATGCATTTACTGAAAACTGAGGTACAGATAAAAATTCAGAAATTATTTTTATCTTGAAAGTCAATTACTTGGCTCCATTTTGACATTTTTAAATCCATTGTTTACGATGACAGTTTTTTCCAAATGATTATGTGAAGCAGAAAGAGAATGCAAAACATATATTTTAAAATAATAAATGAGCTCAACAGTTTTCAGTCTGCTTCTAAAAATATTCAAAACATCTTTTTAAGATAGTTTATGAAATTGCTTTGGTAAAACTGTATTAGCATCATCCACCAAATCTTCAAGTCTAGATTAAGTCTACTTTCAGTTCAGTTCAGTTCAGTTCAGTTCAGTCGCTCAGTTGTGTCCGACTCTTTGCGACCCCATGAATCGCAGCACACCAGGCCTCCCTATCCATCACCAACTCCCAGAATTCAATCAGACTCACGTCCATCGAGTCAGTGATGTGCCATCCATCTAAAGTCTACTTTAGAGAATTATTATCAGAGATGAAGTAAAACTTTATAGCATGATAGCAATATCACCATCTTTATCATAAATATGCAATATACTTAATACAGGAACAATCTTCCAGCTGACACTATGGAGAAATTGTTTCTGAACTATAACGTCAAGATTTCATATTTGAGTAATACATTTTTTATAATAAAGCCTCAATAGGAAAGGTTTAATAAATCAGTGTTCTGATAGGATTGAGCTTCTAAAACATGTATTCCTATAGATTTAAAGAGATTAAATAAAAGTAAAAAAAATAGCACCAGAAGCTAGGTCTTTTTTATTATCTTTGGTTTGTAAGATAAGCAGAAAGGAGAAGAATTTAAGACTTTGGAATATCTTGGCCAGTGTGACCTCCACCTGACTATTAATTTGGTCAGTACCCGTAACATAAGAATTTAAGAATTCATCTTAAATTTGTCTATATTTCTTAAAAGCCAGAAAGTTTTCTACAGTTTCCAGTAAGAATTCTAGATATTAGAAGAAGGATATTTAGACATCACACCCTTTTTTCTCCTTTATTTGTGCCATTACTATAAGAGAAATTGAAGGTACACATGTATTATTTTCTTTTCAGTTATCCCCACTAGATTGAGTTTTATGAAGACATCCATAAAAATAAATAAAATATATAGAAATGAAAAGCCTAGAGTAATATAATTTTATATTCTCTTACAGCACAATTAAATACTAAAAATTAGAGTTGTTATAAGTCTGGCTTTTGCACTGATTTATTCATCTAGCATTTACTGAGAATTTGCTATATATTAGCCATTGAAGCAAGTATTAGGTGTTCAATGAATAAGTTTTCTTCCCTGCTCCAAGGGTGTTATTTTAGTGAAGGAGACAGATATATAAACAAATACAAGACATTTAGAGCTGCTGGGAGAGGTCCACAGAAAGAGGTGGGTTTGTGTGAATTTCTGAAGGATATGGAAGATTTCATTGTTTTTGTCTTCCATGCAGAGGTATACTTTATCTGTAAGCACATGGTTTTGAAAGACCAAGTGTCTTATCTAGGGTGTGTGATGGTGGGAATATAGGTGTAGAATACAAAGATACCTGAGACTGTGACTGAAAGAATGAGAGGTTAGAGCCACATTAGGACTCTTTGCGACCCTATGGACTATAGCCTGCCAGGCTACTCTGTCCAAGGAATTCTCCAGGCAGTACTGGATTGGGTTGCCATGCGCTCCTCCACGGGATCTTCCCCACCCAGAGATCAAACCCACGTCTCTTCTGTCTCCTGCATTAGCAGGTGGGTTCTTTACCACTAGTGCCACCTGGGAAGCCCATGCAGATATCAGAGTCACCCCTAAATATAAAAATATGGTAACAGTCATTTTCATATAGCCCAGGATCAAAGGGGCAGGGAACATCTGGGTCAGTTTGTGGTGCAGAGACTTAAACACTCTCTCAACTCCTTCTTTGACGTTGTATCTTCTTTGACGTTGTATCCTCCCACTGTAACCCCCTCAGCCTTTCTTTATTAGTCCAGGGCCCTCATTTGGTTCCCTGTAATCAGGGTATATCCTCGCCATCCCCTCTCCTGTGAGGCAACCTAGCCAATACCCAAAATCTTTAGGGCCTACATTGTTCACCAGCTAGCCTGAGAAATAGAACTGCCCTAATGAATATAACAACAAAATATTTACTCATCTTCTAAAAAGAATTTCATGCCAATTATTAGTAAACTTAGAGCAAGTGGAAAATCAGATTAATCAAGTACCAGGTCCAATGCTGCTATTATAAACTTCATCTTGTAAAATCAGATTATAAAAACAGACTGTACCTTTAAAATTAGATTTTTTTCTCATTGGCTTTCTCTTAATGTTATTTAATAGCTACAATTAGAATATAACTTGTCTTACTTTTTATTTACATTTTATTTTACTTTAGAGTCTGAATCTACATGGAAACAGCTTGAGTAAATTGAGAGATCTCTCCAAGTTAACAGGACTTCGAAAACTTAATATCAGCTTTAATGAATTTACTTGTTTAGATGATGTATACCACCTGGTAAGAACTTTTTTGAAATTATATAAGTAAAATAAAATTATTAATTTAATGGATAAATTATTTTTGTAATAATGACCTCATCTATACCATATTAAAGATATATAGCCCAAATTAGGAACAAAGCATACATAAAACTACAGTATGTTACTTTGTCTAAAATAGGTCTTAGATTTAGATTCTGTTTACAAACCACATATACACCTGTGATCATATCTGAGTTCTAGCTACTTGAAAATAAATGTAAAACTACTCCAGACTTGTTTTTAAAATGTCATTTATAAACTGTCATTTCCAATTTCTTCTGCTTTTTTTTCTCGGTCTTTTTTTCCTCCTCCTTCTGAGTCCTTATTTCTTCTTTACTTTTTGGTTTACCACTTCACAGCTAATGTTGTCAGTTCTTCCCATCTGTTCATTATCCTTATGGTTATTTCTCTTTCTCTCTGTCTTGTCCTTTCTACCCAAACTTCAAATACATAGATCTTGTTTGACTTGTGTTTCCCTTCTTATAAATCAAAGGACAAATATAGTAATACACATGTACACATAGGTATGGATCTTATCTGGATTTTTTTCCCTGTTATATGTCATATAACAATAATTATATCGGAGAAGGCAATGGCACCCCACTCCAGTACTCTTGCCTGGAAAATCCCATGGAAAGAGGAGCCTGGTGGGCTTCAGTCCATGGGGACGCTAGGAGTCAGACACGACTGAGCAATTTCACTTTCACTTTTCACTTTCATGCATTGGAAAAGGAAATGGCAACCCACTCCAGTATTCTTGCCTGGAGAATCCCAGGGACGGGGGAATATGGTGGGCTGCCGTCTATGGGGTCGCACAGAATCAGACATGACTGAAGCGACTTAGCAGCAGCAGCAGCAGCGACAATAATTACATATGGGTTCCAGAACTGCAGTCCAGCATCTTTGTTTCCATAGGTCTCAGGTCATCGACATACCTTTTCAGAATATATTGAATGAGATATATTCAAAATACATCTCAGCTCTTGCCCATTTTCTTCCTCCTTGTAACCATTTCAAGGCTCTTGCACCATAACTTCTCCCACTGTGGTGAAAGTTTGCTACTTTGTTTATTGGCCTTCAGTCAGTACAGTTCAGTCGCTCAGTGGTGTCCTACTCTCTGTGACCCCATGAATTGCAGCATGCCAGGCCTCCCTGTCCATCACCAACTCCCGGAGTTCACTCAAACTCACGTCCATCGAGTCGGTGATGCCATCCAGCTATCTCATCCTCTGTTGTCCCCTTCTCCTCCTGCCCCCAATCCCTCCCAGCATCAGAGTCTTTTCCAATGAGTCAACTCTTCGCATGAGGTGGCCAAAGTACTGGAGCTTCAGCTTTAGCATCAGTCCTTCCAAAGAAATCCCAGGGCTGATCTCCTTCAGAATGGACTGGTTGGATCTCCTTGCAGTCCAAGGGACTCTCAAGAGTCTTCTCCAACACCACAGTTCAAAAGCATCAATTCTTGGGCGCTCAGCTTTCTTTATAGTCCAACTCTCACATCCATACATGACCACTGGAAAAACCATAGCCTTGACTAGACAGACCTTTGTTGGAAAAGCAGTGTCTCTGCTTTTGAATATGCTATCTAGGTTGGTCATAACTTTCCTTCCAAGGAGTAAGCGTTTTTTAATTTCATGTCTACAATCACCATCTGCAGTGATTTTGGAGCCCAAAAAAATAAAGTCTGACACTGTTTCCACCGTTTCCCCATCTATTTCCCATGAAGTGATGGGACCAGATGCCATGATCTTAGTTTTCTGAATGTTGAGCTTTAAGCCAACTTTTTCACTCTTCTCTTTCACTTTAAGAGGCTTTTTAGTTCCTCTTCACTTTCTGCCATAAGGCTGGTGTCATCTGCATATCTGAGGTTAGATTTTAGTATTTAAACTCCCTTCCTTTTTTCTTTTAGCAAACCAGAGTCTTTTTTATTAAATTGGGGTAACATTGGTTTATGACACTACATGAGTCTCATGTGTACAATATTATTGTATTTCAGCTTCCGTATACACTACAGTGTGCTCACCACCAAACGTTTAGCTTCTGTCCATCACCAAGCAGTTGACCACCTTTACCCATGTTGCCCTCCCTCCACCCTACTTCCCCACTGGTAATCACTACTCTGTTCCTTTTATCTGTGTGTTTATCTTTATTTGGTTTGGTTTATTCCTTTATTTGGGTTTTTAATTCCACATATGTGATATAATACAGTATTTGTTTTTCTCTGACTTATTTCTCTTAGCATAATACCCTCCATCCATGTTGTTGCAAATGGCAAGATTTCACCTTTTTTATGTCTCAGTAGTATTTCATAGTATATATATACCACATCTCCTTTATACATTCATCCATTGATGGGCACTTAGGTTGCTTCTGTATATTGGCAATTGTAAATTCAGCTATGAACTCAGGGGTACAATATTTTGAATTTATGTTTTTATACTCTTTGGATAAATACACAGAAGTTGAATAGCTGGATCAGATGGGGGTTCTATTCTCAATATAAAATAGAACTCTCCATACTGTTTTCCATACTGTAAATTGGCTGCACCAATTTACATTCCCACAAACAGTGCATGAGGGTTCACTTTTCTCTACATCCTCTCTTGCGTTTTTGATAACAAATCATTGTGGTTTTGATTTGCATTTCCCTAATAATTAGTGATGAACATCTTTTCAGGTACCTGTTGTCCATCTGAAAATAACTTTGGAAAAATGACCATTTAGCTCCTCTGCCTATTTTTTAAATTGGGTTTTTTGATTTTTTGTTGTTGAGTTTTATGAGTTTTTCATATATATTTTATATCAGCCCCTTATCAGATACATGATTTGCAAATATCTTCTCCAGCTTGGTATGTTGTCTTTTCATTTTGCTGATGGTTTCCTTTGCCATGCAGAGCTTTTTAGTTTGGTGTAGTGCCATTTCTTTATTTTTGCTTTTGTCCACATTGCTTGAGGAGTCATATCTAGAAACACATTGCTAAGACTCATGTCAAAGAGCATATTGCCTTTATTTCTTCTAGGAATTTTAATGGTTTTAGGAAACCGGACAGGCACAAGTAAGGCCAAAGTCCTTTTTCACGGAATTCCTGTAGGGTTTGGTATGCAACTGGGAAAAGAAGATAGTTTAATAGAGGTCCCAGGACTATATATTAATTGGTGGCATTTTTTGTTTAATTTTTTCCTAATGATTTTCTAGCAGTTCCAAAGGTTGTAACAAGCACTGTGATTTTGCTGAGGCACAAATATAAAGAGTAAACTCTTAAGTCACACAGGATGAGTGAGTTTAGCCAGCTGCCCAGTGTGTATTTTGCAGTGTGGTTATGTTCTTTTCATCACCACAGACACACAGCCTACTTATTGAATAACTATTACCATGGTCATTTTACAGGTAAGGGAACTGCACAAATTTTATGCCCAAGTGTTATTTTTTAATTTTAGAACTAGGTATAGACTCCTCAAACATCAAGAATCTGATATATAAATAAGTCTCTAAAAATGACTATCAGGATCTTCAGGTGTTCAAAGAGAGGAGACACTGTATATGTAGAATAAAACACAGATCCTGAAAACCACATACTACAAATATGTGGTTTAATAAATTAATATAAGGTGAACATGCTTGTAAGTATCGTCCAGGTCAAGAAATAAAACTCTGCCACCCAGAGCATAAATCCTTATATATGCCTCATTCCTTCCAGAAATCATTATCCTAACTTCTGTAGTTATCCTCTCCCTGCTGTTTCCCCCCCATAGTTCCAACACCCAAGTGTGCATCCCTAGCACCAGCAGTTTGGTTTCCCCCACTTTTTAAATGTACTGTACTTTTTAAGTCTCTTGTAAGTTTCCCTTCTATTCTCTTTCACTCCCCACTGTTTATTTGTTGGAGAAGGAAATGGCAACCCATTCCAGTTTTCCTGCCTGGAAAATCCCATGGTCAGAGGAGTCTAGTGGGCTGCAGTCCTTGAAGTTGCAGTGTAGTAAAACAGTTGTAGAAAAACTTGCACCTTCCAACCCAAAGAGTTTCCCACAGTCTGCTGCTGCTGCTGCTGCTAAGTCACTTCAGTTGTGTCCGACTCTGTGCGACCCCATGGACTGCAGCGCACCAGGCTCCTCTGTCCAAAGGATTTTCCAGGCAGGAGTGCTGGAGTGGGGTGCCATCGCCTTCTCTGTCCCACAGTCTAGACCCTGCCAATATATTACTTATGATACAACCCTACATGCCCTCTACCCACCAGTTTTTTTTCCAAATTGGCAACTGGATCCAGAGATTGGATCAGATTCAGATTCCATTCCTCTGGCAAGACTGTAAGAGACACATAATGTCTAGTCGTCACTCTTCTGATTCAAGGAGCCTATATCCATTGTTGTTCAGTTGCTCAGTCATGTTTGACTCTTTGCCAGCCCATGGGCTACAGCACCCCATGCTTCCCTGTCCTTCACCATTTCCCAGAGCTTGCTCAAACTCAACTCCATTGAGTCAGTGATGCCATCCAACCATCTCGTCCTCCATTGTCCCCTTATCCTCCTGCCTTCATTCTTTCCCAGAATCAGTCTTTTCCAATGAGTCAGCTCTTCCCATCAGGTGGCCAAAGTATTAGAGCTTCAGCTTCAGCATCAGTCCTTCCAATGAATTTTCAGGGTTGATTTCCTTTGTTCTCCTTGCAGTCCAAGGGACTCTCAAAACACCACAGTTCAAAAGCATCAATTCTTCAGCACTCAGTCTTCTTTATGGTCCAACTCTTATATCTGCACAATGAGACTACTGGAAAAACCATAGCTTTGACTGGACGGACCTTTGTCAACAGAGTAATGTCTCTGCTTTTTAATACACTGTCTGGGCATAGCTTTTCTTCCAAGGAACAAGTGTCTTTTAAGTTCATGGCTGCAGTCATCATCTGCAGTGATTTTGGAGCCCAAGAAATAAAGTCTTTTACTGTTTCCCGTGTTTCCCTATCTATATGCCATGGACTGGATGCCATGATTAGTTTTTTGAATGTTGAGTTTTAAGCCAGTTTTTCACACTTCTCTTTCACCTTCATCAAGAAGCTCTTTAGTTCCTCTTTGCTTTCTGCCGTAAGGTTGGTGTCATTTACATATCTGAGGTTATTGATATTTCTCCTGGCAATCTTGATTCCAGCTTGTGATTCATCCAGCCCGGCATTAAATATTCATTAATTCATTGAAAATTATGAAATAGCAATATTCTTATTCTCATTTCTTTTTCATTTATTAATTGGAATATTTTACATAGAGACATTTCCCTTTATCTATTATTTGGATACCTAGTAGAATCATTCATATAGAAAATGCAGAAAAGATATTTGATTATTTGCCTTTATTTACCAACTTTGAAGATAATGAATTAGTTCCTTATGATTTCCCAAAGATGAGCAATTCTTTTTCTGTTTTAATGTCATTAGGAATGCAGGGACTTAAACATATTTGATGATACTCAATTTATTGCAATTATTATCATGACGAAGCTCAGATTTTCTCATACTTAGCCAGTGGAAGCATCATAAAGTTATATCCTTTAGCAATGACTCTAGTGGTCTGTGATAGCTTCTTTGCCACCTAGGATGAATGATTTTCCATACACATTTTGTGTGTTTTTCTACTGCACACATGGAGTCAACTATTTCTTCAAGAAGCCCTGGTTTCTTTTAGAGAAGTGGTATTTCAGGACCACAACCTGTGTTAGTCACTGTTTATAAGTCTTTCCACTGGACAGGACTTGTTGTGAGGCAGGTGTGTGTGGGAGGGGGGCTGGTATATGTGCATATGTGTAACTAAAACTAACCTTATGGATTTATATTGATATTTCCAATTCAAGACTGGAAATCATTTAGCTTAACCTTTTCTCTGTTGTTGTTTTGTTCAGTTGCTAAGTCGTGTCAGACTCTTTGCAACCCCATGAACTGCAGGACACCAGGCTTCCCTATCCTTCACTATCTCCCAGAGTTTGCTAAAACTCATGTCTATTGATTTGGTGATGCCATCCAATCATCTTATCCTCTGTCATCCCCTTTTCCTCCTGCCCTAAATCTTTCCCAGCATCAGGATCTTTTCCAAAGAGTTGGATCTTCCCATCAGGTGGCCAGAGTATTGGAGCTTCAGCTTCAGCATCAGTCCTTCCAATGAATATTCAGGGTTGATTTCCTTTAGGATTGACTGGTTTGATCTCCTTTCTGTCCAGAGACTCTGAAGAGTCTTCTCCAGCACCACAGTTTGAAAGCATCAGTTCTCTGATGCTCAACCTTCTTTATGGTCCAACTCTCACATCCATTACATGACTACTGGAAAAACCACAGCTTTGACTATATGGACCTTTGTCAGCAAAGTGATGTTTCTGCTTTTTAATATGGTGTCTAACTTTGTCATAGCTTCTCTTCCAAGTAGCAAATGTCATTTAATTTCTGACTGCAGTCACTGTCCACAGTGATTTTGGAGCCCAAGAAAATAAAATCTGCCACTGTTTCCATTTTTTGGAAACATTTGCCAAACATTTTTTGCCATTTTTTCCCCATCTACTTGCCATGAAGTGATGGCACTGGATGCCATGATCTTATTTTTTGGGGATATTGAGTTTTCTCTGATACATGTATCTATATCTTTTTTTCAAACAACAATAATCCTGATTTTCAAGGTTACAAGGTGATAGAATTAGGATATTTAATAATCATTTATTTGTTTTATCCCCTGTTACACACACAACAGTCTTGGAATGATAGAGCTAATACCCTCATCAGCATGTTACCATAACTATTTTTTTTTTTTAATTTTGTGTGTGCTCTTTCCAGTCTTCCCTATTTTAAAAAAGTTAAAATTATCATACTATATCTACTTTGAACATGTAGCCCTTATACTCTGTACACTCTACTTTTTAGTTCATTGGTAATTGTATATTTAATTCTCATCACCAGTCCTTAGATTGGTATCAAATATCTTAATTGTCAGAAAAATATTCTATTATAGATTCCTCAGGAAAGGCTTTTGGAACAATATCCCTTAAGTTACTACATATTGGTAATAGTTTATCTATGTCCTTTATACCCAAAAGGCAGTTTTGTTAGGTATAAAATCTTTGGCTCACAATTTTGTTTCTTGGGCATCTTAAGTGTTATTTATTTTCTTGTGGCATAAAGTGTTGCTGTAAAAAAGTCTGATTAGAATATATAATTTTTTCTCTTATAAGTCACAAGCTTTTTTCTTCTAGATGTCCAAAGGAAGTTTTTTTGTTTTCATTAAAGTCTAGTAATTTTATTATAAGAGTATGTCTTGGCATTGGTTGTTCTGGGTCAAGATTTCAGATTCACAGTATGCTCTTCCAAAATAAATATTAAAGTCATTTTTTTAACTGAAAGCTTTTAGCAATTTTTGTTTCCTTGCTTTGGTTTTCTTCTTTAGGAACTCACATTATCCATATGTTGAATCTTCTCTTCACTGTTTGTCACTTTCTCTTGAGTCCTTTTTATATCTCCATTTAGATTTTTAAATTGATTTGATTTTTTTAAATTTCCATCTTTTTCACTTTCTGTTTCTCTTAAGGTGTTGTCTGTTGTTGACTTCTTTTGTCTTTGACTAGTTTAGTATTCACTTCTAAAATGATTTTATTATTTTATTTTAGATTCTCTTCTGGGTTCTTTCACTTCACTTCTGAGTTTTTCTAATCCAGATTTCTGTTGTTATTTTGTATCTTGTATCATTCTTAACATCTTTTTGCTTGTTTTGAAATAATAGGTTTATGGTTATGGTATGTTTCTTGGCAATGTCTTTCTGATATACTTTTATTGCTCGCAGCAATATTTCTGTCTCTCTTTCATGCATGCATAGTTTGTTTAGCTTTGTCTGGGATTTTACCTCAATACTTTTCTGTTGCTCATTTTTCAGTGAAATTCTTCTTAACTTTTAAAATGAAAGTGGGTGTTGGGGAAGCTTTTGTAATTTCACAGATCTCCCTCTTCTGCTGTTTATATGTACTGTTAACAGTTGTAGCACTTATTTTCTGAGATTTCCTGACTCTATTTCCTTCTTCCACTTCAGTCTGAACTTTCTCTTTTATTTGCCTCCTTTGTCCTTATCCTGTTTAATTTTGACTCAGCCCAGCAATTTCTTCTCCAAGAAGGATTCAGTTCTCACCGGAGCCTGGTGGGGTAGTTTGAAAATTCATAGGTGCTAGACTGGTCCAGCCCCTTCAGACCTTTTTACTGTGGATCTCATGCACTCATCTGGTATCAGAGAAGGCAAAACTCCCACTTTCAACTGCACTCAGTGTGCCTTCAGATATTCCACTGAATATTGGTTGGCTATTTGGGGGCTCTCTTATTCTCAGGCCTGTCAGATGATGCCCTGATGCTTCCTTCTTCCTCTCACATCAACATGGACACCATGTAGTCTTGTGGTTATTGGTGGTTTATCCCCACCAACTTCTTTTGGGACTTACGGGGCTACCTTGTTATGTAGCTTTATTATAAATGTTGTCCATGGGATTTTGGTCTTATTTTTACTTTCTTTTTATGTGGGGATTCAGAGAGATCGAATACCTATGCTGCCTCTGCCTACATATTTTCCAATAATCAACTTTGTATGTATGTTTAATATTAATTATATTTATCTCTGTATCACAAAAGGCTATGCCCTAATTTAATCACTCACCTGATACTTTTATCATCTTCTAAGTTTTTATGTTTGCCTTTAGTTTATCTCATTTTTTACCAGCTAAGCCACCAGGGGCTCAGATGGTAGAGAATCTGTCTGCAATGCAGGAGACCTGGGTTCAGTCTCTAGGTTGGGAAGATCCCCTGGAGAAGGCTACCCACTCCAGGATTCAGGCCTGGAGAATTCCATGAACAGAGGACCCTAGAAGACTACAGTCCATGGGGTCGCAAAGACTTGGACATGACTGAGAGACTTTCACTTTTACTTATCTCATTTTTACTATCATTTTCCTTAACTATGTCTCTAACATGGAGAGTTTCTATACTTTATTGTATGCTAGGCATTAGGTTCTACTAGGCTGCAGAAAGTAAATGGATGGTTACTATGTATTCATTACCCTGTCTTTGCCTTGTGAATCAGAATTCCCAATCTATGACTGTTTATATAATGAAAGACCTGGGCTTCATAAATGGCGGAGATACATTATATAATTTTTATAGATTTTTTAAAAATTAAAAATCTAAGCAAGACATCCACATAAGGTAAAATTGAAATATCAAAAGCTGTATGTCTGTCATTCATTCACCTGAACTATCAGGAAAGGAGAGTATCCAAGCCAAAGAAATAGGAACAGATTTTTCTTTTCTCTGAAAATAACTATACCATAGTCAGAGTTGGCCAAGGAGAGAGAGACAAATATGTATGGCTATTTGCAACTTTATAGATTATAGAAATAATACTTCTGTCTTACCTTTTCCAATGACAAATTTAGTGTTAAAATATTTCTAATGCCTCAAGACAGCTAATCTACATTTAGAGATTGAACTATTATCCCTAAAATAGTTTAAAGAGGTCTTGTCAGTTTTAATCTTTGTAATTTGGGCTGAATTGTACCATAACTTACAAAAGATTTAAACCAAAACGCAAGAAATACTAAAATGCCAAATTCTCCTGCAAAACTGAAAATATTATTCCTTGAATATTTATGGAGTGTATGAAGTCTCTTTTATATTCTGGGAATATAAAAAAGTGAAGATCCTACCCCTGTTTTCAAGAAAAGAAGATAGCTATCTTTATATAATGAATTGTTCCCAAATGCTAATCAGCATGCAAGTGTCAGAATTTGGGACAAGTTTTTAACCATTTTTTGATGAAAAATGGCAAAAGGTGGACCATGTAGTAAAATTTTATAAATCTAAATTTATTTAATTTAAAAATAAAAAGACTGTTCTAAGATTATATCCTTAATACTTTCTACTGCCAAATATCCTTTTTTTCAAGAAATTATAATGATAGTAAATTATAGGATATTTTTTATTATGCTTACTTATAATAACAATCAGTAACACTATTTAATTTCCAGAAACTTTTTAGATTTTAATGATCTGAACACTCAACTGTTGAAACCTGAGTCATTGTAATAGGTGTTATTACAACAATATGAGCTATGCATTATATAGCAGTAACTAATTCTACGGTGAATTCAAATAATTAAGTTATAAAGAAATCAAATTTATTTTTAATTTATAGTGATATTATTTTTATTTTTATAAATATGTTGCAAAATATTTTCTTCATGTTTTCTTTATCACTTTCTGGTTCTGGGTCTGAGGTAGTATATACTTTAAAAGAAAATTTTGTTTGCACTGAATAGATGTAGCAAATTGTTTTAAAGATTTCTTACAAGTTAAGTAAAATAAAGATCTAAATATATAAATGGCCAAAGATGAGAAAGACAACAAGCAAAAATATAGCTAGTATAGATACAGGCTTCCCTGGTGGCTCAGACAGTAAAGTGTCTGCCAGCAGTGCGAGAGACCCAGGTTCAGTCCCTGGATCAGGAAGATCCCCTGGAGAAGGAAGTGGCACCCACTCCAGTATCCTTACCTGGGAAATCCCATGGACAGAGGAACCTGTTGCGCTACAGTCCATGGGATCTCAAACATGGAAAAGGTGTGCAACTTCATTGGTAATAATGTAAATTAAAATAAAGCAGGTAGGTTGGTGGATATTTAAGGAATGAGCATTCTCAAATCCTATTGTTGGAAGAAAAAACTGATACAAATTTCCTTAAAACTATTTGGCAATATTTATCAAGTGCAGAGTACATCATGAGAAATGCTGAGCTGGAAGAAGCAAAAGCTGGAATCAAGATTGCCGGAAGAAATATCAATAACCTCAGATATGCAGATGACACCAGCCTTATGGCAGAAAGTGAAGAGGAACTAAAAAGCCTCTTGATGAAGGTGAAAGAGGAGAGTGAAAAAGTTGGCTTAAAACTCAACATTCAGAAAACGAAGATCATGGCATCTGGTCCCATCACTTCATGGGAAATAGATGGGGAAACAGTGGAAACAGTGTCAGACTTTATTTTTTGGGGCTCCAAAATCACTGCAGCCATGAAATTAAGACGCTTACTCCTTGGAAGAAAAGTTATGACCAACCTAGATAGCATATTCAAAAGCAGAGACATTACTTTGCCAACAAAGGTTCGTCTAGTCAAGGCTATGGTTTTTCCAGTGGTCATGTATGGATGCGAGAGTTGGACTGTGAAGAAAGCTGAGTGCCGAAGAATTGATGCTTTTAAACTGTGGTGTTGGAAAAGACTCTTGAGAGTCCCTTGAACTGCAGGAGATCCAACCAGTCCATTCTGAAGGAGATCAGCCCTGGGATTTCTTTGGAAGGACTGATGCTAAAGCTGAAACTCCAGTACGTTGGCCACCTCATGCGAAGAGTTGACTCATTGGAATAGACTCTGATGCTGGGAGGGATTGAGGGCAGGAGGAGAAGGGGACGACAGAGGATGAGATGGCTGGATGGCCTCACTGACTCGATGGACTTGAGTCTGAGTGAACTCCGGCAGTTGGTGATAGACAGGGAGGCCTGGCGTGCTGCGGTTCATGGGGTCGCAAAGAGTCAGACACAACTGATGCCATTACTGCAGTATAGGCTACTGTTTAGGTTTTCTGTAAGGATTACCAAAAAGCATGTAAAGTACTTAAAGAATCAGAGAGAGAAAAAAAGAACTGTAAATACAAACCATGATCCTTCTAGCATCACTTCTATTTGTATGTGTTGCAGTATAACCTTGAATATTTGGATGCAAGTCATAACCATGTGATAACCCTTGAAGGATTTAGAGGTCTGATGAAACTTAAGCACTTAGACTTGAGCTGGAATCAATTGAAAAAATCTGGCGATGAAATAAATATGTTATGCAAACATACCACAAGCCTTCTCACTCTTGATATTCGACATAATCCATGGCAAAAGGTATGTAACAGACATGTTTATAAAAAAGCAAACAATCACTTTTATTTCAAAGCTGTTTTCTCACAATTATTCAATAATACCCAGAAACAGGCAAACTGTCTTTGTCTCAGTAGAATTCCTTGAAGTATTTTGTAATTTGAATATAATGTATCGATCAAGTGAATCAAATGTTACTATAGAAAAGTTTTTAATTTCACATCAGCTTTTTTTGCAGCCTCTAATAGTTTGAGAGTATTGTGGTCTTAAGAGTATCAGATGTCATTCATTGCCATTTGAAAATCTTTAGTTTTCAAATTTTATAACGTAGTATATATAGCTCAGTGTGCTAGAATCCTACTGTAGTGAGGTATAGGAACCAAGAATAATAGAATACTATACTGTGAGAGAAACATACTATTAAAGGGGGAACAAATTTGTCACATTCTCCAATAAACCTAAATTATAAAGTCTTATATATGTTCTGTTATCAAAGGAAATTTGAGCACTGTTTTTTCTCATCACAAACATATGTAGATTCATGCTAAGAAATTTCGATATTCAATGATTATATTGAAGAGTATCTCCAAGTATTTAAAATAAGCCCCAAGTTTATAATTTAAAGAATGCATCTTTTCTTGCTTTTCAAAAATATATATAGACCGTGTTCAACATTTCAAAAAGAGACTAAAAGCATGATTGTTTCTATTACATTAGCCATATTACTATGTTTATACTGTTGTATTTCTCCTTTTTCACTCCATAAAATTGAAGCATATTTTTCTTTTGCCAAATCCGACTTCCTGATTGATCATAGTAGAGCTATAGCCATGCTGCCAAATTAAATGTCAAGAGCTGAAGATCTGTATTGGCTCACCCAATTGGCTGAGTAGCTAACTGCTGATCTAGATAAACAGGAGGCACTGCAGTTTTTTGAACACTTTTCATCACTGTCACTTTTCAACAACTAGTGGGATTTCCTCCCTTCACAACAGTAGAAGTATCCAGCTTCAAACAAAACAGATTAATTCTTAAATATAATTTAATATCAACTATTATTTAAAGAATTAAGTTAGGCCTTTATTTTTAGACATATATAATAAAGTAGGAGGTGCATAATTTGAATTATGTGGGAAGGAATGAAGAAAAACTCCTTTCCATGTCATAACACTATGTAATATTTTGTAAAAATTAACTTTTATTATTTTTCCCAAGCCAGCCACATTAAGGCTGAGTGTTATTGGCAGATTAAAGACCCTTACTCATTTAGATGGAGTCCTCATTTCTGAAGAAGAAGCAACAGCAGCTATGAAATTTATTTCTGGAACAAAGATTACTCAGGTTGGCTTTTACTGTTTAATATTTCTTGTTCTATTTAGAATATACAAATAATATTTCCTATACTCTTATTTCATTATTGAGATTTTGTATTCTCTCTTAGCATGCTAATGAAAAAGTTCATCTATAACAATCATATCACTTGAAAATTTTTTTTCTGCTTAAATGTATCCTATTTAAATACCAAGTAGTTTTATGGATTCTCATCCCTGGACACTACCTCAAAAATACCTCTAGGGTAACTGTTTTTTTCCTAGTCAACCTGAACTCACCAGAGTCCTTTCTAGAGCCTACATGAAAATAAGCAACTTTCTGTGGATAAGGTAAGCCTAGAGACCTTGAGAAAGAATTTAGTGACTTATTTACCTAGTATTGATATTATATGTGTCTGGCTGAAAAAAAACAAAACCTATTAACTTGGGGAAGGGGAAGTACCTGTATTATCCAGATTAAGAATGCTACTTTAACTAAAGTTGCTTCAATATCCTTAATATCTCCACTCTAGTTATCTAGGTATTTACTTTCTGTAGAATATTTGAATGTTAATTCCTTAATGTAATGTTTAATTTTGGATCTGTTTAAAGTGAAGGAAAGAAACTTTTTTGTTGATCAAAATATCATTGACTCCTAAAGAAGACTTGGGGATTTACCCTACCAGAAATCAAAACTTGCTAAAATCCTGTAAGACAGTGTGGATTTGGCAGAGTTAGACAAATAGACCAACACAACAGAATATAAAGACCCAGTGTAGACCCACACATACATGAAAAAGTGATAAATCACAGAGCTGACCATATAGATTAGGGAGTCTAGTCAATAAAAGGTAATTGCCGGGGTCCAGCCCCAGTGGATCCAGGGAATTCGAAGCAGGGACGGCGTTGGTGAGGATCAGGAAACAACTGCTTAATTAAACGTTAATTAAGGATATAAAGAGTAATAGAATAAGGATAGCTCAGTGAGGAAATTCAGTGGAGAAAAGAGGCTGAATAATTCAGCCAGAAGGTAAGAGAAAGAACGACATGGTGAGACCAAGTTTCGGTGAACAAGGCCCGCACTTTATTTTCCAAAGTAGTTTTTATACCTTAAATTATGCATAGAGGATAATGGGGGAAGGGGTAGAGTCATGCAGTAAGCCAGGCTTTCTTCCTGCAAACTTATCATATGCAAAAGTTTAGGTGATTTGCATCATCTTCTGGCCCGGAGGCCTTTTCCTCTAAAGGTGATTATTCTAAAGTCAGGTGCCACCCTCCAAAAAGCATTAGATAAAGTTGCATTCCTACAGAGCAAAGGTGTGGTGGGCTATAACAAGAAAAAGAATTAACTCAAGGGTCCCAGGTTACAAACATTAAACCTACTATTTACACCAATTATATTAATCAATACACTGCCAGGGACACAGCAGGTAAGGGATATGGAGACTTAGCAGCAAATATTGGCCCAACAAGTGAAAATCCCTTCACCAATACAATTTCTAATCAATCTTTTGACTGCTCAAAGGAATCTGTATTTAGACAGTTTAGAACATCTCATGCCTCTCACAGTTTGGAGGCTCTGAGCAATCACATGTGGCCGGAAAAACCTATTCAGGCAGGCTAGAGGACTTCCAAGGGAGTTTGTAGGTTGAAACACTGTCACACCCAGGAATTATTAACTGGAGCTGTAAGCTAACTCTTTTTTCAGAGAGAGGTAGTGGGGGACAGGTGAAAGCACAAAGTAGAAAGTAGGCAGACTCTGGTTTTGGGGGTAGATTGCTCGAGAATTTCCAGGGAGACTCCTGAGGCTTGATCCCGCCTTTGCGTATGCCAAGCCTCCTTCCTCATGACCTTTGCCAGGGGCGGAGCTCGCTCCCTGAAGGTAATGGGATAAGTGCATTAAGGTTTCACTGCAAAAAGCAAAACCAAAATATTTTAAAAGAAAAGATCAGAAATTTTCATTATAACCTTGAATTAGGGAAGAATTTATTATGTAAGAAATAAAGAGCATAAACTATAAAAGATTGGATTCGTCTATCTTAAAATTAATACATCTAATCCTCAAAGGGTAGAAAGTCAAAAGACAAGCTATATACTGGGAAAAGAAACTTGCAACATATCTAATTGACAAAAGTAGATAAAATTAGACAAATCTACACAATTCTTTATATATCCAAAATGTATTAGGAAAAAGACAACCAATGAAACAGAAAAATGAGCAAAAGATTTAAACAGACACTTCACTAGAGAGGAAATCAAAACAGCCAAACAACTTAGGAAAAGATGCTCTACCATATTAATACTCAAGAAAATAAACATTAAAACTTTAATGATCTACCAATTTATGGCCACTATTGGGGGAAAAAAAAACTCTTGACAATACCAAGTTTTAGCAAAGATTTGAAGTAAAAGTTATTACAACTGGTGTAACCACTTTGGAAAACAAATTGACCCTATCTAGTAAAGCTGAATATATACATACCCTAAACCCAGCAAGTTATATACTCCAAAGATACTCTTGCATATGTGTACCAAGAGTCATGCACAAGAATATTCATAACAGCAGTGTTTATGATAGCAAAAAACCCTGAAATCAGCTCAGTGTTCATTGACTTTGATAAGGAAATACTATATAACAATGACATATGAATAAACTACAGCTACAGAATCTCATAGATACAATGTTGAGCAAAACAAGTTACAGAAGAATACAAATATTATTAAATTTTCACAAAGTTCAAATATGTGTAAGACTAATATTTTATTTATGGATATAAACATAGGTCTATAAAGAAAACAAGTAATGGTAGATACAAATTTTGAGATTATTTGATTGCTTCATAAGAGAATTGATTGATTCACTTGAGATGAGTGATGGCTTCTGAGCAGCAGAGAAAAAAGATTAGGATGGGACACACAGGGAGCTTCTAGGGTAGTAGGAATATTCTAGCTCTTAAACTGGCTCCATGAATGAATTACATGGTGTTTGTATTATAATAATCATTTCACAGTTTTATAAATATTATTTTATTATGGTTAAATAACTGATAAAAAATGAGCGAGATATATGATTTAAAGTACATCAAGTTACTGAAAACACTTTAAGACATAGAAAATGTCATATTTTATTCATTGGGCCAGCCATCTAAGAGACAGTTCTTTTAACTATATATAAATGGACCTTTACATAATATTTCCTTATTCATCATGTGTTTTTTTGTCTTATTAGTTCTCTCTCTTACGGCATTCTAGTACTAAAGAAGAGAGACCACGGATTCTCAGCATATGGCCTTCTGCCAAAATTCTGACACAGACTTCAAAGTTAGGACCACATTCACATATGAGTGGAAATTGGTACTTGAAGGTAAAAGCAATTCTATTAAACTTAATGTAAATATCTTAAGTTCAGTTGATTTTAGTCAGCTTTGCCCTTTATGTCATAAAGAGGGTACAGATAGGTAATGGGCAGAAAACTGGGAGAGACAAATTAAAATTGAAAGAGAAGTCAAGTTGTGACTAGCTGTGTCACAGGGCTAGACATCAGGGCTAGACCTCAGTGTTCCAGATGTTCAACTGGATTTGGAAAAGGCAGAGGAAGAGATCGAATTTGATCTCTGCCAACATCCATTGGGTCATAGAAAAAGCTAGAAAGTCCAAGGAAAACATCTACTTTTGCTTTATTGACTATGCCAAAGCCTTTGACTGTGTAGATCACAACAAACTGTGAAAAATTCTTAAAGAGATGGGAATACCAGACCACCTGACCTGACTCTTGAGAAATCTGTATGCAGGTCAAGAAGCAACAGTTAGAACTGGATATGGAACAACCAGCTGATTCCAAACTGGGAAAGGAGTACATCGAGGCTGTAATTTAATTTGTATGCAGAGTGCATCATGTGAAATGCCGGGCTGAATGAAGAACAAGTTGGAATCAAGATTGCCAGGAGAAATATCAATAACCTCAGATATGTAGAAGACACCACCCTTATGGCAGAAAGCAAAGAGGAAGGAACTAAAGAACCTCTTGATGAAAGTGAAAGAGGAGAGTGAAAAAGATGGCTTAAAACTCAACATTAAAAAAACTAAGATCATGGCATCTGGTCCCATCACTTCATGGCAAATAGATGGGGAAACAATGGAAACAGTAAAAGATTTTATTTTCTTGGGCTCCAAAATCACTGCAGATGGTGACTGCAGCCATGAAATTAAAAGACTCTTACTCCTTGGAAGAAAAGCTATGACCAACCTAGAAAGCATATTAAAAAACAGAGAAATCACTTTGCCAACAAAGGTCTATCTAGTCAAACTATGGTTTTTCCAGTAGTCATGTATGGATGTGAGAGTTGGACTGTAAAGAAAGCTGAGCACTGAAGAATTGATGCTTTTGAAGTGTGGTGTTGGAGAAGACTCTTGAGAGTCCCTTGGACTGCAAGGAGATCCAACCAGTCAGTCCTAAAGGAAATCAGTCCTGAATATTCTTTGGAAGGACTGATACTGAAGCTGAAAGTCCAATACTTTGGCCACTTAATGCAAAGAACTGACTTGTTAGAAAAGACCCTGAAGCTGGGAAAGATTGAAGGCAGGAGGAGAAGGGGATAACAGAGGCTGAGATGGTTGGATGGCATCACTGACGTGATGGACATGAGTTTGAGCAAGCTCTGGGAGTTGATGATGGACAGGGAAGCCTGGCATGCTGCAGTCCGTGGGGTCACAAAAAGTCAGACACGACTGAGTGACTGAACTGAACTGAGACCTCAGCAGTGGTCACTCTAGCACAGGAATTTAGGATTAAGGTACACTACAAAACCAATGGGTAATAAACAAGAGGGCTTTAAAGCTCAGAGCCAGAGACCAAGTCAAAAGTTTGGATGGTAAGATAAAAAGAATCAGGAATCCTGGCAAGGGAATAGGGGAACTAGTCAGAATTCACCCAAAGCTAAGGAAAAATGTTATGGAACATCCACAGCTTCTTCATAAAGCAGCATGTAACCTCTTGCCAAAGGTAGAAACTGAGTTAAGAGAATCTGACCCTTGAAAATGGAAGATATTAGTGCCATTGATTTTATTACAGGATACAGAGATATTTAGCTGTGATGCTGGCTCAGTTATAGTCTTAGCTGACCCTGTGGGCAGTTCTGGAATAGCAATGGCCCTTTAAATCTGTCCTAAGTTGGGCTGAGAAGGCCAGGCCCTTCTTTCCCTTCATCATTGGGTAGGTGCCAACCTGGGAAGGGGCATGACCTTGAGCAAGGCTGCTCTCTGCAGCTGATGCTGTCCCTGAAGGGACTGACAGTTGAAGGCTTTCTGCCAATAGCACTCCCAGCAGCTGAGCCAAGTCCTTCACTACTGGGAAGCTGACTGGCACAGCTCAGTTTCTATAAAACCATCTAAGTCCCTCTTTGAGTTATAATCTCAAAAAGTAATCAAAATTTTACTTTTATGTAAATTAAGAGCTTTGCCATGTCTTTAGTTCCTAAAGGAAATTTTTTTTGATGTTACCACATTTGAATTATTTCATTAGCCTTTTTATAACAGTGAATTTTGATATGATTCAGAAATAACATATAAAGTGAATCATTCTACAGATAACTGCCTTAAATTTAGATGGGCAACATCTTTTTGAAATCACAAATTTAGAAAAACTGGAAAATTTGAAATGGGCTTCATTCAGCAACAATAATCTCACTAAAATGGAAGGCTTGGAATCTTGTGTTAACTTGGAAGAGCTCACATTAGATGGAAACTGCATCTCAAAGATAGAAGGTAAGATGTTAGATAATCCTAGAGTCTTAAAATATGAATGTCTAATTAAGAAGAATAAAAAGTGAGTGACACTAATAAAGGAATTTCTGAAGAGGAAGATCTTCCAAGAAGTCCCAAGATGGTTTGGAGTAGAATATTCTAAGTCACTTCAGCAGTGTCCAACTTTTTGTGACCCTATGAACTGTAGCCCGACAGGCTCCTCTGTCCTTGGGATTCTCCAGGCAAGAATACCAGAGTGGGTTGTCATGCCTTCCCTCCTCCAGGGGATTCTCCTGACCCAGGGTTAGAACCTGTATCTCTCACGTCTCCTGCATTGGCAGGCAGGTTCTTAGTGCCAGTGGACTTTCATTTCCTCTGCCTTCCCTCCCATCTCTGAACCAGTGTTTACCATCTCTTAAGCCCAGAGTATTCTAAACACCTCTTAGTGGGATCTGTGGTTGGTTACTATATATAATGCACCCAACCAGCTGACTTTCATTTCCTCTGCCTTCCCTCCCATCTCTGAACCAGTGTTTACCATCTCTTACCAAACTTAGCATGTAACAAACTAGGCAGTAGTCAAGATCTATACCATTGCGTATATATTAATAAATGAATGAATGAGGCATACTTTTGAAAAATATAAGTAGCCATACACACACACACACACACATCAGCATACTTATCTAGGTATAGAATATTTCTGCATGTGCATTTTGGTAACAGGGTTGTCATTGAGAGAAGGTAAAAATTGAAAACCAAAGCCTGGGAAAGGGGCTTAATTTATTTGTTTTTGAATTGTTTTTAACATGTGTGTGTGTACTACCTTTTTCATAAAATAGAAATTTTTACTTAAAAAAATTACATATGCAAAACAAGTGTTAATTATCTTTAAAATAGAATGTTTAACATTCGTTATACTTTATTTTAATGGTAACTAACAGTAGTTTATAAAAAAAGTGCTTGATCATAAGAATCACTTAGTTCAGTTCAGTTCAGTCACTCAGTCATGTCTGACTCTTTGTGACCCCATGAATTGAAGCACGCCAGGCCTCCCTGTCCATCACCAACTCCTGGAGTCCACCCAAACTCCACCTCCATCCAGTTGGTGATGCCATCCAGCCATCTTATCCTCTGTTGTCCCCTTCTCCTCCTGCCCTTAATCCCTCCCAGCATCAGAGTCTTTTCCAATGAGTCAACTCTTCGCATGAGGTGGCCAAAGTACTGGAGTTTCAGCTTTAGCATCACTCCTTCCAAAGAAATCACAGGGCTGATCTCCTTCAGAATGGACTGGTTGGATCTCCTTGCAGTTCAAGGGACTCTCAAGAGTCTTCTCCAACATCACAGTTCAAAAGCATCAATTCTTCGGCGCTCAGCCTTCTTCACAGTCCAACTCTCACATCCATACATGACCACAGGAAAAACCATAGCCTTGACTAGATGGACCTTTGTTGGCAAAGTAATGTCTCTGCTATTGAATATGCTATCTAGGTTGGTCATAACTTTCCTTCCAAGGAGTAAGCATCTTTTAATTTCATGGCTGCAATCACCACTAATCAAATATATGTACAGATTCACAGGCCTCTCTTCTATAGATTTCAGCTGAGTAAGAGTGTAGAGAGGTTTAGCTCAGGCATCTGTGTTTAGAACCATCACTAGCCTTCCATTCCCATACAATAGGGTGAGAATTTTGCTTTGTATATACAGCTGAGAACCCATTTCCTTTTTATTTCCCTGCATATGCTTATTGAAAAGAAGAATCCTTCAACCTGTCTTTTCCCTATACCCACTTTTCAAAGATAGCTACTGCCGGGGTCCAGCCCCGGTGGATCCAGGGAATTCGAAGTGGGGATGGCGTTGGCGAGGATCAGGAAACAATTGCTTAATTAAACGTTAATTAAGGATATAAAGAGTGGTTAAATAAGGATAGCTCAGTGAGGAAATTCAGTGGAGAAAAGAGGCTGAATAATTCAGCCAGAAGGTGAGAGAAAGAATGACATGGGGAGACCAAGCTTTGGTGAACAAGGCCCATACTTTATTTTCCAAAGTAGTTTTTATACCTTAAGTTATGCATAGAGGATAATGGGGGAAGGAGTAGAGTCATGCAGTAAGCCAGGCTTTCTTCCTGCAAACTTATCATATGCAAAAGTTTAGGTGATTTGCATCATCTTCTGGCCCGGAGGCCTGTTAACATTTTAAGACCCTTTCTTCAGAAAACTTATTTTTCTCTCAAGGTGATTAGTCAGGTGCCACCCTCCAAAAGCATTAAAGTTGCATTCCTATAGGGCAAAGGTGTGGTGGGCTATAACAAGAAAAAGAATTAACTCAAGGGTCCAAGGTTACAAACATTAAAGCTACTACTTACACCAATTATATTAATCAATACACTGCCAGGGACACAGCAGGTAAGGGATATGGAAACTTAGCAGCAAACATTGGCCCAACACGTGAAAAACCCTTCACCAATACAATTTCTAATCAATCTTTTAACTGCTCAAAGGAATCTGTGTTCAGACAGTTTAGAACATCTCAGGCCTCTCACGGTTGTGAACTAAAACATTCTTGTCCCGCCCAGGACAGCCCCTCGTAAAGTCAGAGGTGTAGGTGAGAGCACAAAGCAGTAAAGTAGGCAGACTCTGGTTTTGGGGGTAGATGCTTGAGAATTTCCAGGGGGACTCCTGAGGCTCGATCCTGCCTTTGCGTATGCCGAGCCTCCTTCCTCATGATCTTTGCCGCAGGCGGAGTTCCTCACACTGGCTCCCGGCAAGCTACCCTACTAAACTTTAACAGATATTTATCTTTTTTTTTTTCCCAAACACAGATAGGCCTAATATCCAATTTGAGGATTTTTGCTTTGATAGTACATCCTAACTGGCCCCAGATTGATTTACTTTCAGCATTTCATAGTCCCATGATAAAGGCTGATGTGAGAGAGGAACATGAATAAAATTTATTGAGTATTCATTATTTATTTGGCAATAGTTAGAACTGATACTTTCCAAATATCACTCTATTTAATTCCATAGCCCTTAGAAGTAGATTTAGGTATATTTATTTCATGGATGAGGAAAATTAGGCTCAGAGTTTATACAATTCTACATAATTTACCTATGGTCCTAAATCTAGTAGTGTTACACTTGAAATCAACTCTGACTCCAGAGTTCTTGTCTTTCAACTGCATCACCCTATCCACAGTTACAAAGTGTCTACAGTATATATTGTGTTAATACATAGGGATCAGATTGTAGTGAGAGGTAACATTTCTGTCTTAAAGTACTTCTAAACATAAAAAGGTAGAATTAGAGTTCTTTTTTTTACTACAAATGATGCCAAAGTAAGGAATACTTTCCAGAGCATTGTATTCTAGTTCCTTACCCTTAATGTTTTACAGTACGGGTGGGTGAATACTTGAAGGAGTGGGTGAATACTTGAAGCTTTGTGTAGAGCTTTATATTATTGTGATGATGAAAACCTTAATTAATTACATCATTAAAAGGTTATTTGAAAGCTTAATTCAATATTCCTACACAGTGCTTTCCTTTAACATCTAAGAAAAATGAGTCTACTTAGAAATCCAAAATTAGAATTTAATATATTAGTTGGGACTTAATGCACATTATATTCTTCTTTAACAAAAGGAAAAACAGTGATGATCAATACTATAAAATCTGTCAAGTAACTTGAACTTAGAAAAAGAGAAACAGTAAAACAACCAGCAGCTTATTTTTTTTTTAAATTAACCTTTCAGTGCTGTCTGAATCTTTTTTTGAATTTGCTTATTTTTCTAGGCATTTCCAAGCTGACTAAATTAACCCGCCTCAGCATAAATAATAATCTCCTCACTGGTTTGGAAAAGCATATTTTTGATAACATGCTTCATCTGCATTCCCTTTCTCTTGAGAACAACAGAATCACTTCACTGAGTGGTCTACAAAAAGCTTTTACACTAATTGAATTATACGTAAGCAATAACTATATTGCTCTCAATCAGGAGATCTACAATTTAAAGGTGACTATCTGGGGGCACTAATATTTTTATTTTTCTAAAAATTTTATTTATTTATACTATGAAAGTAATACATGCTCACTATATAGAATTTGGAAAATACAGAATAATGTAAAGAAGAAAATAAAAATTAGGAAAAACAAGGTTTGTTAAAACGTATCTGCATTCAATTTATGTACACATACAAACATGCGAGTGTGTAACCATAGTTGATAGTGTCCCCAGGTTGATAGCTTCACAGAAATATATTTTAGTCCTCAAATAAAATAACCCGATCTCCATTCCTTCTAACTGTGCCTTCCTTAAGTATTTCCAAGGATCACCTAACCTGACTGGGGGATAAGATTCATTAACAGTTCCTCTTCTCAGAGCAGTTCTTGATTATCTTTCACTACTTTCTGGTTCTCACTTATGGCTTCTACCCTCTCTGGTCAGTTCAGTTCAATTTAGTTGCTCAGTCGTGTCTGACTCTTTGCGACCCCATGAATCGCAGCACGCCAGGCCTCCCTGTCCATCACCAACTCCTGGAGTTCACCCAAACTCACATCCATCCAGTCGGTGATGCCATCCAGCCATCTCATCCTCTGTTGTCCCCTTCTCCTCCTCCCCCAATCTCTCCCAGCATCAGAGTCTTTTCCAATGAGTCAACTCTTCTCATGAGGTGGCCAAAGTACTGGAGTTTCAGCTTTAGCATCATTCCTTCCAAAGAACACCCAGGACTGATCTCCTTTAGAATGGACTGGTTGGATCTCCTTGAAGTCCAAGGGTCTTCTCCAACACCACAGTTCAAAAACATCAATTCTTCAGCGCTCAGCGTTCTTCACAGTCCAACTCTCACATCCATACACGACTACTGGAAAAACCATAGCCTTGACTAGACGGACCTTTGTTTGCAAAGTAATGTCTGCTTTGCCCAGTTTTGCTTTCTTTAATTCTCCCCAGGAAACCTCTTATATTGAGGCTTCTGTATAACAGGTTTTACTGGAGGTTTTAATAAAATGGAAGTTTACTACAACAAAGAATAGGGATTTACTTCAAATGTAATGTGGGACTTCATAGTTTCTAAAGTTCAAAGGTCATTTCCTACCACTGAGACTCCCAATGGCCTCTCTCCTTTTGCTGATACCACATTGCTAGGACTTTATCTCCTACCAAAAACTTACATCCATTTCCTGTCTTTTCTTGCTTGCAAACTTATCCTCATCATATTCCCCCAATACAACTACTTCTAGAGCTGTAGAGTCAACCTAATCAACAATAGCTACATAAATACATTATAGACACAGAGTAAGTAGTTTTACCCCCTCAGGGTAAAAAGTCAGGGCCCTTCCTTCACAACAAAGGCACATCAAAATATCTAATAAGGAAGCACATTGAAGTCTGCTACTCCCTTACCAGGCAGAAGCACTTCAGTTTTATCCCTCATCAGAAGACTGTGTTTTTCATTGCTTCATTTCACTATTATATTTGTATATGTGCTTATGTATGTGTTCAGTCATGTCCAGTTCTTTGAGACCCCATGGACTGTAGCACACCAGACTCCTCTGTCCATGGGATTTTCCAGGCAAGAATGCCAGAGTGGGTTGCCATTTCCTCCTCCGGAGGATCTTTCCCACCCAGGGATCGAACTGGCATCTCCCTTGCCTCCTGCATTGGCAGGTGGATTCTTTTACCATTGAGCCACCTGGGAAGCCCATATTTGTATACTACATAATAAGTAACTAAGTAAGTGAAGTTGCTCAGTCATATCCAACTCTTTGCGACCCCGTGGACTGTAGCCTACCAGGCTCCTCCATCCATGGGATTTTCCGGGCAAGAGTACTGGAGTGGGTTGCCATTTCCTTCTCCAGAGGATCTTCCCGACCCAGGGATCGAACCCAGGTCTCCCACATTGTAAGCAAGATGCTTTACCGTCTGAGCCACCAGGGAAGTCATATACTGCATAATAGCCATGTACTATTTAATAGACTGTTATTCCATAAACATAGCGTATGTTTTAAACTTTGCTAAGTTCTTTATAAGTCTTTATCATGGGTAATATATTTAGCACCAATATCCAAAAAGTGATTCTGATCATATAGTATAGACCACTGAAATACTGCACAAAATTATACTTTAATAGTCTGAAAGTGTACTGTAAATAGTACACTCCAAAGATCTCAAATCACTATGGAATGATAGAGTAATTCAAATATTAAAATTCAAGGCTGATTAAACTCTTAAGGGGAAAAAAACAGAGTGAGTATATATGTATATCGCATTAAATGCATTTTTATTATGCAGGGTTTATGCAACCTGGTTATTCTAGACATGTATGGAAACATTATTGTGTGGAATCAAGAAAACTACCGGTTGTTTGTAATATTTCATCTTCCAGAACTGAAAGCTTTGGATGGAATCTCAATTGTAAGTTTTTTGTTGACTCATAGCATTTGGTCCAAACTGCATATTAATATATATCCATAAGTCATAGTCATTTTGAATGTTGCTTAATCACTAGTATGTAAACTTACTATGCTTATTAAAATCTGGATCCCCAAAGCACATTTTAGATCTGGGTTTTAATTTTTTCTCCTTTGGCCAGTTTTTAATTGTCTAAATGAGGTGGCACAGAAGGGAAGATACTGCTTACATTTACACCCACTGAATCCAATGCCTAACAAATAAAGAGCACAATTTTATGAGACAGGATAGAAAAACTGCCCTGGAGCCCTACCATCTTCTTGGGCCTAAAAACTGCTTCCTGTTACCTGGAAAAATACAGTTAAGATTTAAGAAAAACATATTTGAACCAACAAATGGTATGTCAACATTACTAGTAAACTGTACTAGTAAAAAATAACTTTTTTTACTGTGTTAAAAAATAACACAGAACATAGGATTGACTATGAAAGCAATATTTGGAAACCTGAATTCTGTAACAAGCAGGTTCATTCAAGGCTTCTGATTTCCATGTAATAGGATACATGCACAACAAATGTGCGGAGAATAGAAAGTTCCCTGTGTAACACTGCCTAGCACCTGTCACACAATAAAACTTCAAGTTTCTAGAAAATTGAGAGATAGTTTATGATTATTTGGGACTTTGAGGTACTCTGATAAGATTACTAATTCTAACCTTGCTTTTTTCAAGACCCTCCTCAGAATGAAGAATCAAAACTATTCTCCCCCAAACATGAACAGTTCTCTAGCATGTTGCATACTGGGTTTTTTTCAGGTGTTGGTTTTCACTAAGGGTTGTTTTTAAAACAGGCATATGAAGCTAGTACTGCACGTGCACCAGGGTGGTGTTGAGAATATTATCCTTCCCATCACTCTGTGCCCTCAATTGTAGGGCCACCTCGGAAAGTGCTTTTGGAAGTAAGTGTAGGAAAAACATTTCCCCCTGAAGAAAAGTTATGCTCTCCTCACTGACAATGAGTATTATTTAATTATTTAACTATTTAACTATTTTCCTTTTCACTTTGACTACCTTAAACCTCAGAGCCAAATTTGTGGTTCAGTAACAGAAACCCTGTAGGACTTAAGGTCTCTCTCCCTATCCCAACACTTGATCTCTTCTAACTTACATCATTCACAATCTCTGCTATTTTACTATTTAATTATATGTTCCTCCTGTAAGCTCCACAAAATTTTTGTAGGATGAGGTAGAATATATGAATTGATAATGGGACATGAAGATTAGTCTGAATAACCTAGACTTTAATTGATAGGTAATGGTAAGGCATTGAAGTTTTTGAGTAGGGGAATAACATAATTCAAAATTATATATTAGGAAATTTAACAGCAGTGTTTAGAGCAATGGACAAAAAAACCAATAGGAGTCTATTAGCTTAATCTAGATATGAGGTACTGAGAAACTGAAATGAACCAAGGGGAAATAGTATTATAAATGGAGGGTTGAAAGGTAGAAATACTAGGAAGAGTTGACAGAACTTGGCAACCAATTAAATTTGAAAGATGAGGAAAGGAAAGAATAAAAGAGGTCTATAAGGCTTGAGTCTATGCCAGTAAGAGATATCATAACAGAAATATTATAGGAGGAAAAGTAGTTTCAGGAATAAGATGATTAGTGTTGGACACACTAAGTTTTATATGATAGTGAATCATCTGATTGGAGATGGCAAACAGGCAATTGAAAACACAGGACTAACATCAGATATGGACATTTAATTTACATTTGTTTAGATTTGGAAGTAATTTAAAGAACGTTGCCTAGTTAAAACCAAAAGCATATACCATTGACTAAGGAAAGAGAGTAGAGAAAGTAAATCTAAGTGAGGCTTTAATAACTTCATTTAGTAAATGTAAAGAGGAAAAGAAGCCACCAAAAGTAGATGTAGCAGGAGGTAGAAGGCAACATGATCCTAAAGTGTTTGAGAGGTAAATATACATTGACTTTAGAAATAACATAGTCCAAAGGCTTTATTCTGTGAATGAACACAAAGAACTCCAGAGAATTTAAATGCCTTATTCGAAGTGACATGACTTTTTAATGGTAAAGCATGAAGAGCTAAGTCTCACTCTGTCTCCAGGGCTCCATGGGTATATAATCATACCAGGATGTAAGGTAATGTTACTGGAAGTTCCAACTTTGTAATCATGGTTGATTTTCCTGGCAACCAGTCCCCATACTCAGGGACTTTCCAAAAGTCATCTTGTTAAGATAAACTCAGGTGTGGTTGAAAGGCTTGTTAGGAATGGAAGCATGCTCCTTTCACCTGGTGGTTCTGGAGCTATTTTAGGAATCGAAAACAAAAACCACAATATTATAATAAAAGATTCCCAGATGTGAGAGTTGGAACATAAAGAAGCCTGAGCACCAAAGAATTGATGCTTTTGAACTATGGTATTGTAGAAGACTCTTGAGAGTCCCTTGGACAGCAAGGAGATCAAACCAGTCAATCCTTTAGGAAATCAATCCTGAATATTCATTGGAAAGATTGATGCTGAAGCTGAAGCTTCAATGCTTTGGCCACCTGATGCAAAGAACTGACTCATTGGAAAAGACCCTGATGCTGGGAAAGATTGAAGGCAGGAGAAGAAGGAAATGAGAGGATGAGATGGTTGGATGGCATCACTAACTCAATGGACATGAGTTTGAGCAAGTTCCAGGAGATGCTGAAGGACAGGGAAGCCTGGCATGCTGCAGTCCATGGGGTTGCAAAGAGCCAGACATGACTGAGTGGCTGAACAGGAAATTACAAGGGTTTTAGGAGCTATGTGCCAGGAACAGTAGACAAAGACCAAATGTATGTTTCTTGTTATAAATCACAATATCATAGCTCATGCCCTTGTCTTTTTACAGCAAAATGATCATAAATTCAAAAGATTTTAGAATATTGCTATAATCCCATTCAGTTATTATACAGTCCATAATCATGGAAATGTCTCCCAGGGTGAGGCTACTCAGATTTACAGCTTTCCATTGGAGACGTTTGTCAGTTTCCTAAAACAGGAGTAGTCTCAGAAAACATAGCTTCACCCTTTCAAGCATCTGCTATAATTGAACTGAGACAATATCAACTCTTGCTCTAGCCTCTTTTGAGGTAATATAAATAATACTGGATTTCCCTCATTACATTACGTATTCATTAATTCCTTTACCCACAACTTCTCTTCCCCATCCTTTCCATTTATACCCATATTTTTCCACCTCTGGAAGGGACATTAGGTTTGGCCACTGTGCTGGTCTAGATTGCAGACAGCAATACTAGTCTACCATACCTTCCCTCAGGCCACCTCGCTTAAGATTGGGCAAGGTGATAATAGGTGCAAAACAAGTGGGCTGTTTTTGCTACCAGGAAATACAGATACATTCATTGTTAATTCCAATTTTGCCAGATGGAGTGAAGGTAAAATTTACCCCCATCAGGCCTGTAGGAATTCTGACAAAATGTTTAAAAGCATAGTTTCTTGCTTAAAAATGATCCCTATTTCTAGCACTTATAATTACAGGTGTGGTTCTGTGACCACTGCATCGGGTAGGAAAAAAAAAGTTGAGGTGATGTGAGGAAGAAGGAAAGAAAAAGTATGATGATTTTACCAGCATCATCCTTCCTTAGTAAGAAGTGCATAGTCATATCAGCATCCTTCCCCTGTCCCCCAGATCCACCAGAAAAACAGACGTCTATCCACTGGGGACACTCTTTTAGCTCCACTCATGTTCACTGAGTGTGAGCACACTCAGAAAGATGTGTAAGCCAGACCCCAGACTGTCATGATTCTATCCCCCCTGTTTTAGACAACCAATGTTTTAATTGCCCGCTCCAATTCTCTATCAAACTACTACTCTGAAAAGGATAGTTTCCTGCCCATTGTTGCACAGTATAGGCTGTAAAGCATGTTCCTTGGTCTGAAGAAATAACCATCAACTGCCCAAATTGGTGTCATATCTTCAGTTCCAGCTCTTTTATACCACTATATGCATTTGCATTTACACTGGATAAGCAAATCCCAGTCCAGGGTCAGGATCTATTCCTGTCAGGACCTATTTGTAGCTCCCCAGGGCTACCAGCCTCAGTCTGACTTGCCAGCTATGTTCAGGGCCTTCCCACAGGGAAATCTGCCACACAGCCATCTGCAGTCTCTGTCTCTTTTGCTGGCAGACGGAACAGTGCTTATTGGCATTTTGTACCTAAGAGGGTGCAAGAGGAATATGCCTAGATTCAGCCTATCTCTGCATTGCTGTAGACCCCCAGTGTCCACCTATTTTATAGACCCAGGTGGCCACCTTAAGTGAACATATGGGCCTATCTGCTTGTCGATTTCAATCACCTTCCAAAATTGAAAGTGAGTTCAGATGGGCATCAACGTGCCCTACTTTAATATACCCATCATTTTCCATAGGGCTGTGCCCTATGGCACAGGTCAGGTTTTCATTGTTCTCCTGCCTGACCATATGGCCAAGCAGGAACAGTAGATGAAGGTTTCTTATTATTATCAGAGTAACACACCAGAGAACTCACCACAGTGTTATTCCTCAGGTCCCAAGGTTTCTAGCTGGTCTGCCTTCTTCTCTGAACCTTTCAGTCTCCTATGTGTATTTTATATGTAATATCCAGAAGGTTTGGCTGTACTTAGTATGAAATAGGGAGAAATGAGTCCACTCCATTTTGACCTGGAACCAAAGAATTAAAGACATTTAGTCATCTGTAAACCTGGAGTAGGGCATGGCAACCCATTCCAGTACTCTTGCCTAGAGCATTCCACGGACAGAGGAGCCTGATGGGCTACAGTCCTTGGGGGTCACAAAGACTTGGACACAATTGAGTGACTAAGCACAGCACAATCATCTGTAAGAGAGGACATCACTTTCTAAATATCCTCATATACAGGAACCACCAGAGACTGAGTGTGCAAAAGATTTGTTTGGTGGTAGACTTACTTCTGACATGATTGCTGAACGACAAGGACACCCAAACTTCACCCAAATGCAAGAACTAAATTGGACTTCATCATCCATCAGGTACAATCATTTTATTATATGCTATTTGATATTTGAGGGTTTCCCTGGCAGCTCAGTGGTAAACAATCCATTTGCCAAGCAGGAGATGTGGTTTCAATCCATGAGTCGGGGATATCCCCTGGAGTAGGAAATGGCAACCCACTCCAGTATTCTTGCCTTGGAAGTCCCATGCACTGAGGGGCCTGGCAGTTGCAAGGACAATAAGGTCCCAAGTTTTAGACATGACTAAACAATAGCAATTTGATATTATAATTAAATGTGTAGTCATTATTATTTTTGTAAGGTTTATAATTTATACATCTTATCCAAATATAGCCAATAATTCAGAAAATTGACCACCCTACTTCACAATCTCATATTAATTTTTCCATCTTTGAAGTGCATTAATAACTTTTATTATCACACATTATGATTAAAAATGTCATCAAGCTCTTTCTAAGACTTTTTATTTCTATTTTATTTTATAACCAAGTTTTTTAAATGGGAACATACTATGTTTGCTCATCACATTGTATCATTCTAATCCAGCATTATCTAGCTTTCACTGTTAGCATTCCTCTGATGCTGTTCTCATGAATGTTATCATTGTTAGATAATGATAATGGTTAATAAATCCTTTTCTCTTCTTTTTTCTCTTCTATACTCTTCATAGGCAGATATCTTCAGCCGTAGTTTTAATTTATGATGAATCCCTAATTTAGCCTGAACCTGGGCTCCTCTTTTGAATATTTGCTCCCTAGATAGCATCTAGGAAATAACATTCTCCTGTTGTTGCCCAAGCCAAAAATCTAGGGTCCACATCTCTCTCTCCTTTGTCCTCCATTTTTAATTAATCACTACATTCTCCAGAGTCTGTGTCTTAAGTTTGTGTCATAGTTCCCTCTACCTTCTTTCCATAGTCATTGCCATTGTCCTAGATTGGAGAATTACCTATTTTAGAAACTATTGTTTTTTGTCTCATATAACCTTACCTGCAAGTCTATTATCCATACTGCCTACTACAATGCAAGTCTTATCAGATCACTTCCCTTCTCAACATCTGTCAGTGGCTTTCCACTGTAGAGAGAATAAAATTTTAAATCTCTTTGATGACATGGGAGGCCCTTTCATTGCCAGTCCATTTTTATCTCTTGTAATCATTCATTACCTTTACTGCACCATAACTGTTTATACTCCAGAAATTCTAAAATATTCTATTCCTTAATCTCAGTCACAAAATGCTGTTTCATGTTTCTACCTTTGCTTGCAGCTGTTTCACTGCCGGGAACTCTTTCTTGCCTGACAGATGCCCCAAATTCTCCAAGTCTCATTTTAAGATCTTTCTTCCTGGTGAAGTCATTTCTGACTTCCCCAAATAGGTTTTTCTTTCCCTAAAATTCAGTTATACCTAATCGTATTGTGGCAGTTTTCCTTTTTTTTTAATTAGTTTTTCTGTATCCCATTTCTTGAGTGCATGGACAGTGTCTTTCATATTTGTAGACTTTCTAAACACATCTTCTGCACTTAGGAAATAACTAATGAAAACATGTTGAAAGAATAAGCAGCTTACTAATGGATAAAGTATGTTATAATTATAACTTAAGAGTTGAGGATTTAAAGATGTGGTTAGGCTTTTGTGCAGCAAAGGAAACCATCAACAAAATGAAAACACAACCTACTGAATGCGTAAAATTATTTTCAAATTATATGACCAACAAGGGGTTAATATCCAAAATATATAAACAGTTCATACAATTCAGTGTAAAAAAAAAACCTGATTAAAAATGGGCAGAAGATCTGAGTTGACATTTTTACAGAACTAACATATGACCCAGCACTTCTATTCCCAGGCATTCATCTGGGAAAAAAAAAATGAAAAATACTAATTAAAAAAATATATGCACCCCTATGTTCATAGCAGCATTATTTACAATTGCCAAGATATGCAAGCAGCCTAAATGGCCATAAACAGATAATACATAAGATATAGTATATATATGTACCATAGAATAGTACTCAGCCACAAAAGAGAACAGAATTGTGTCATTTGCAGTAACATAGGTGGAGGGTATCATGCTAAGTGAAATAAGTCAGACAGAGAAAGACAAATACTATATGATATCACTTGTATGTGATCTAAAAAATAAAACTAGTGAATATAACAAAAAAAAAAAGACTCACAGATACAGAGAATAAACCTGTGGTTATTGGGGAAAGGGAAGGCGGGAGCAAAATAGGGGTAGGAGACTGAGCTACATATAGTCTGTATAAAATAAATAAACTACAAGAATATATTATACAGCAAAGGGAATATAGCCAATATTTTACAATAACTGTGAATGGAGTGTAATCTTTAAAAATTGTGAATCACTATGTTGTACATCTGAACTTTATATACATTTGTACATCAACTATACCTCAATTTAGAAAAGAAAGAAATGAAATAAACTGATATATCTTTAAAAAGAAGGAATCAGAGCAAGGTGATTTAGCTTTATGCTTTTCTTCATAACTCAAATGAAGGTAAAAAAGTTTTAAAGCTATCAACTAGGAATCAAGCATTCTGACTAATTACCAAAACATCCGTATAAGGTGGAATGCCATAAAAGTTTTCAGGAAATTACACAGAAAACTGTTTTCAAAGACCTTACCTACTTTCTCCTTTTCTTTCCCATCCCAAACCTTTTCCTGGCATTTCAGAAATAACCTGTTTCATATATATCCTCTACAGTTTACAACTGAATATCTTTTGGATTACCGTATCAACTTCACTATGATTTCATGAGCACGTATGTGAATTTATAAAGAAATTGGATGTTTCTTTTATGATAGTGCTGTTTATGTGGTAATAGACATATTTCTTAAGTCAATGGAATTCTATGTAATTTTTCTTACACATATACCCAACAAAAATATGTATTTATCGGATCATTTGATCCATACATTTTATATTATGGCAATTGTTTTTCATAGAATTTGTCAGATAAATTTTTCAAAATGGCTTTGGTGTTACATGTGAGAGATTTCACCAATATAATATGCCCATTAAAGTTATAACTGTATTTACTCTGTCTCAATTCAGAACTGTGGATTTGATTCCAGTTGACCAGTTCAGAAATGTGTGTAATGTGAATCTACAGAACAATAATCTCACCTCATTCAGTGGATTAATCTATCTGCCTAATGTGAAGGTGAGTCACTCACAAATTTTCTTTTCTTCTTTTAAGATTTTCAGTGCAGGTTGTAATCTTCTTTACTTTAGACTAAAATGTATATTCATGTCATTAAAGAAATTATTTTTCCTAAAGCAATTTTTCACCAAGAAAAAAAGTATTACTTCCCAAAGTGATTTCAGTTCAGTTCAGTTCAGTTCAGTTGTGTCCGACTCTTTGCGACCTCATGAATTGCAGCATACCAGGCCTCCCTGTCCATCACCAACTCCCAAAATTCACTCAAACTCACGTCCATTGAGTCGGTGATGCCATCCAGCCATCTCATCCTCTGTCGTCCCCTTTTCCTCCTGCCCCTCAATTTTATGTGATTGTCTTATAAGCAGTGAATCTTCCTCTCTAATAGGAGATGGGATGGAAAGCTGCCTCTGTCATGAGCGAAGTTGGAGGGCACTGTGGTTCTCAAAGCAGCCTCATTGCCTCCTGTCCTATAGGTTTGAGACATTTACTAAGGCCTTTTAAACTTAGGGAAATAACAATCTCTCCAACTAAAGAGTTATTTCATCTAAATAAAGCTTGGAGAAGTCAGGAGTACAGATTGAGAAAGTTGAGCAGCTTTCTAGGGTCTTCATTATTTTGTCTGAAATGGTGTCATTTCTCAGCATGTCAAATAATAAAAAACACTTTCAAAGTCAAATCCAGACAATTTGGGACATAAAAATTTGTCATTGTTAACACTAATATATTAAATTATGTTGTATAGTCCAAGTTTTATCCATAGCATCTTAACAGTTTTTAGGATGGTGATAACCTCAAACCAAAGATATATATACAGCATCATTCATATTTTAATAGCTGAGTAATCATGGATTCTTTCTGTAGGTGTTATGCCTAAACTATAACCATATTGAATCAATCATACCCCGACTAAAACCTCAGACTCACTTGACCAGTAGACAACTGCTCTACCAGAAAGTGCCTTCAAGTGGCTATGGGCAGCAAGGAACTTCAAAAATGAACAGGTATTATTCTTTTTTTACAACTATAAATAATTTTGGTTGGGAATTTTAAAAGCAGTCATATCAATGCCAGTAGTAACATACATTTAGCTTATTTAATACTTAATAGCTGCCTAGCAAAAATAAACTTTATAAATAAAAAGACACCAAAATACTCCTTTGTTATTGTTTTTCCCTGCTTCTTCCATTTCATACCCTTATTGTAAAAAAGAAAAAAGTAAAAGAAAAAACCTTGTATGTTTAAGAACTGTGGGTTGTGTTTTTTTTTTCTTTTGAGATACAATTCACATACCATAACACTTACCCTTTATGTACAATTCAACATTAGTCATGAGGGAAATGCAAATTAAAACCACAATATGATACTTCAACTCCATTAGAATGGCTGTAATAAAAAATGTAGACATCTAAGTGTGAAATTCCTGAGTCAACTTCTTAAAAAACTGCCACACTCTTTTCCAAAGTGGTTGTACCAAATTCCATTACCAAAAAAAGTTTTGAGGGTTTTAATTTCCCCATATTCTCACCAACATTTGTCTACATTTTTTATTACAGCCATCCTAATGGAGTTAAAGAAGTATCTTAGTGTGGTTTTAATTTTCATTTCCCTTATGACTAATGTTGAGCAGCTTTTCATATGCTTATTAGCCATTATTTTATCTTATTTGGTGACTGCCTGTTTAAATATTTTGCTTATTTTTCAGTTATGCTGTTTGGGTTTTTATTATTAAATTCATCAAATATTCTGGATACAACACCTTTATCAAATAAATGATTTACAAGTATTTTTCTCTAAACATGTGGCTTGTCTTTATGTTTTCTTAAATGATATCTTTTAAAAGAATTTAAGTTTTGATAAAGTCCAATCTATCAACTTTTTCTCTTACAGATTATCATGTTGTTGTACCTAAGAACTCTTTGCCTAACCTAAGGTTACAAAGATTTTCTCATGATTTCCTCAAGAAATTTTTTTTCTCTTACATTTAGGACTATAATCCATTTTGAGTTTATTTTTGTATATATTGTGAAGTAAAATGTGAGGGCTAAATTGAATAGCCTTGGTAACTTTGTTGAAAATCAATTGACTATAACTGTAGAAGTTTATTTCTGGATTCTTTATTCTATTCCATTGATCTGTGAGTCTGTCCTCCTACGATTTCCAGACTGGTTTGATTACTGCAGCTTTATAAGTTTTGAAATCAGGAAATATAAGCCCTCCAACCTTATTCTTTTCAAAGATTATTTTAGATATTCTGGGTTGTTTGCATTTCCTCATAAATGCAATGATGAGATGGTTATTTTCTGGAGAAAAAGAAAAGGGAGAAAACCTGCTAGACTTTGATAGAGATTGAATTGATTCTATTAATCAATTTTGGCAGAACTACTGTCTTAGTAGTAATAGTCTTCTACTGTGTGAACATGAGATTTTTCTCTATTCATTTAGATCTTTAATTTATCTCAGCAATGTTTTGTAGTCTTCTATGTATACATTTTCAGTTCCTTTTATTAATTTTTTCTGAAGTATTTTATCATTTTTTATAGTATTGTAAACAAAGTCTCAATTTCATTCTTAGTTATTACAGATGTATAGATATTCAATTGATTTTTGTATATTAATCTTTTACCCTGTATCTTCATGAATTAATTTATTGGTGCAATGATAGGGTTTTTTTTTTTTTTTTTTTTTTTTTTGGTGGATTCCTTCAGATTTTCTAAATACAAGATCATGTCATCTGAGAATAAAGACAGTTTTACCAATTCCTTTCCAATCTAGAGTTGTTGCTGTTCAGTCGCTCAGTCATGTCAGACTCTTTGCAGCCCCATGGACTGCAGCACACCAGGCTTCCTTGTCCTTCACCATCTACCAGAGCTTGCTCAAACTCATGTCCATTAAGTCAGTGATGCCATCCAACCGTCTCATCCTCTGTCGTCCCCTTCTCCTCCTGCCTTCAATCCTTCCCAGCATCAGAGTCTTTTCTAATGTGTAGGCTCTTCACATCAAGTGGCCAAAGTATTGGAGGTTCAGCTTAAGCATCAGCCCTTCCAATGAATATTCAGGATTGATTTCCTTTAGGATTGACTGATTTGATCTCCTTGCTGTCCAAGGGACTGTCAAGAGTCTTCTCCAATACTACAGTTCAAAAAGCATCAATTCTTCAGCGCTCGTCCTTCTTTATGGTCCAACTCTCACATCTGTACATGACTACTGGAGAAACCATAGCTTTGACTAGATGGACCTTTGTTGACAGAGTAATGTCTGTACTTTTTAATACACTGTCAAGGTTTGTCATAGCTTTTCTTCCAAGGAGCAAGTGTCTTTTAATTTCATGGCTGCAGTCACCATCTGTAGTGATTCTGGAGCCCAAGAAAATAAAGTCTGTCACTAATTTTTTTCTTTTTCTTGCCTGATTGTGCCAGCTGTTGCTTTTTATTCTGAGTAACACTTTCTGTATTTCTTTGCTTTTTATCATATAAAACTGATTTTAAAGAAGAAAAAGTGATTATTATATGAATTATAAAGGCAGAATGATATAGCTTAATTTGCTCTATTAGTAAATTCATTCTTTTCCTTCAATTTATAGTAAGTACATAATAAACTCGGAGAAGGCAATGACAACCCATTCCAGTACTCTTGCCTGGAAAATCCTATGGATGGAGGATCCTGGTAGGCTACAGTCCATGGGGTCGCAAAGAGTCGGACACAACTAAGCAACTTCACTTCCACTTTTCACTTTCATGCACTGGAGAAGGAAATGGCAACACACTCCAGTATTCTTCCCTGGAGAATCCCAGGGACGGGAGCCTGGTTGGCTGCCGTCTGTGGGGTCGCACAGAGTCAGACACGACTGAAGCAACTTAGCAGCAGCATAATAAACTGCCTTTTTATGTTTATGCTGCTGCAGCTGCTGCTGCTAAGTCACTTCAGTAGTATCCGACTCTGTGCGACCCCATAGACGGCAGCCCACCAGGCTCCCCTGTCCCTGGGATTCTCCAGGCAAGAACACTGGAGTGAGTTGCCATTTCCTTCTCCAATGCATGAAAGTGAAAAGTGAAAGTGAAGTCGCTCAGTCGTGTCTGACTCCTAGCGACCCCATGGACTGCAGCCCACCAGGCCCCTCTGTCCATGGGATTTTCCAGGCAAGAGTACTGGAGTGGTTTGCCATTACCTTCTCCGTTTTATGTTTATACAAACAGCTAATTTGAAATTAAGTTTATGGGCCAAACTGACATTTGTGTTTCAGAGATACAACGAGCAGTGAAAATTTGCCTCCAATAATGAACAGTTTAGAAGTTCTTCATTTGGGCTACAATGGAATTTGTAATTTGATTCAGCTGCAACTTAACAGACTAAGAAATTTAAAATTTCTCTTTCTTCAGGGTGAGTAGCAACATTATTAATGTGTGAGTCTTTATTATTAAAAACTGACTTGATTATCATTCTATTTTGAAAGCAGTTATAAGTATCACTGTTAGAACAGATTCATTGACAAAAATATTTGAGTAATCACAACTGGGTTTATCTTGAGTTATTTATATAAATAATGTAAATGCAATATTCTAGGGCTATAGAAGATTGCATTCTAGCTCACCAAAGCACATGCATTTTTTATCCAGTATGAATGACATAATAAGGGCTGGGACTAGAATGGTGTCATGGTGTCAGTGGAAAGGGTGAGTAAAAGGGGGGAGTCCAAAAAGTTGTTTAAAAGAAGTAAATATTAGGACTTAGTGACTAAATATACAAGGAGAGAAAAATAGTTCAGGATGTTTTCATGCTTTCATTAAGACATTGGCAAACACATTTCTAAAGCTAGGGGGAGGATAATGTTGTGACCACTCTGAGACATAAAAATGGAAACTTTTTCAAGTAGTGGTACTGGACCACAGATCAGAACTGGAGATGTATAGTTTAGAATTATCCCAGTGGAGGTGATAGGTCAAGTCATAGTATATGTGCTTCTTTAGGAAATAATGATAAAAGAGAAAGAATGAAAAGCCGAAAAGACATGTAGAGACACAACTCCCCCCACTACCTCTCAATAATTCCCTTCCACACCCCATTCCCGGCATTAAGAAGGCTGGGAAAAAAAGAACGAGCAGAGGAGTCATTCAAGAAATTTTGAAAGAAAACCAAGAAATACAAACTCTCAATGTCAGGAGAAAAAGGGTGATTGACCAAAGTCAGATGAGGAAAAGAATGAGGCCTGTGAAAAGAATATTGGATGTAGACAATTGGATTCAACAAAAAGGAAACACTGGTAACCTTCAGAGTATCAGATTTGGAACTGTGGGAAACTATTGGATAGGCAGTAAAAACAATAGAGGTTAGAGGCTGCATGTTTAAGGAACTTGTCCTTGAAAAATAGGTAAGAGATGGTAGCTAGTGAAGTTATGAGCATATTTGAAGGTTTGCCAAGAAAAAGCACTGGTCATAGCAAACACCCTCTTCCAACAACACAAGAGAAGACTCTACACATGGACATCACCAGATGGTCAACACCAAAATCAGATTGATTATATTCTTTGCAGCCAAAGATGGAGAAGCTCTATACAGTCAACAAAAACAAGACCAGGAGCTGACTGTGGCTCAGATCATGAACTCCTTATTACCAAATTCAGACTGATACTGAAGAAAGTAGGGAAAACCACTAGACCATTCAGGTATGACCTAAATCAAATCCCTTATCATTATACAGTGGAAGTGAGAAATAGATTTAAGGGCCTAGATCTGATAGATAGAGTGCCTGATGAGCTATGGAATGAGGTTCGTGACATTGTACAGGAGATAGGGATCAAGACCATCCCCATGGAAAAGAAATGCAAAAAAGCAAAATGGCTGTCTGGGGAGGCCTTACAAACAGCTGTGAGAAGAAGAGAAGTGAAAAGCAAAGGAGAAAAGTAAAGATATAAACATCTGAATGCAGAATTCCAAAGAATAGCAAGAAGAGATAAGAAAGCCTTCCTCAGCGATCAATGCAAAGAAATAGAGGAAAACAACAGAATGGGAAAGACTAGAGATCTCTTCAAGAAAATTAGAGATACCAAGGAAACATTTCATGCAAAGATGGGCTCAATAAAGGACAGAAATGGTATGGACCTAACAGAAGCAGAAGATATTAAGAAGAGGTGGCAGGAATACACAGAAGAACTGTACAAAAAAGATCTTCATGACCCAGATAATCATGATGGTGTGATCACTGACCTAGAGCCAGACATCCTGGAATGTGAAGTCAAGTGGGCCTTAGAAAGCATCACTACCAACAAAGCTAGTGGAGGTGATGGAATTCCAGTTGAGCTATTCCAAATCCTGAAAGATGATGCTGTGAAAGTGCTGCCCTCAATATGCCAGCAAATTTGGAAAACTCAGCAGTGGCCACAGAACTGGAAAAGGTCAGTTTTCATTCCAATCCCAAAGAAAGGCAATGTCAAAGAATGCTCAAACTACTGCACAATTGCACTCATCTCACACACTAGTAAAGTAATGCTCAAAATTCTCCAAGCTGGGCTTCAGCAATACGTGAACCGTAAACTTCCTGATGTTCAAGCTGGTTTTAGAAAAGGCAGAGGAGCCAGAGACCAAATTGCCAACATCCACTGGATCATGGAAAAAGCAAGAGAGTTCCAGAAAAACGTCTATTTCTGCTTTATTGACTATGCCAAAGCCTTTGACTGTGTGGATCACAATAAACTGTGGAAAATTCTGAAAGAGATGGGAATACCAGACCACCTGACCTGCCTCTTGATAAATTTGTATGCAGGTCAGGAAGCAACAGTTAGAACTGGACATGGAACAACAGACTGGTTCCAAATAGGAAAAGGAGTACGTCAAGGCTATATATTGTCACCCTGCTTATTTAACTTATATGCAGAGTACGTCATGAGAAATGCTGGGCTGGAAGAATCACAAGCTGGAATCAAGATTGCCGGCGAAATCTCAATAACCTCAGATATGCAGATGACACCACCCTTATGGCAGAAAGTGAAGAGGAACTAAAAAGCCTCTTGATGAAAGTGAAAGAAGAGAGTGAAAAAGTTGACTTAAAGCTCAACATTCAGAAAACGAAGATCATGGCATCTGGTCCCATCACTTTATGGGAAATAGATGGAGAAACAGTGGAAACAGTGTCAGACTTTATTTTGGGGGGCTCCAAAATCATTGCAGATGGTGACTGCAGCCATGAAATTAAAAGACGCTTACTTCTTGGAAGAAAAGTTATGACCAACCTAGATAGCATATTCAAAAGCAGAGATATTACTTTGCCAACAAAGGTCCGTCTAGTCAAGGCTATAGTTTTTCCGGTGGTCATGTATGGATGTGAGAGTTGGACGGTGAAGAAGGCTGAGTGCCAAAGAATTGATGCTTTTGAACTGTGGTGTTGGAGAAGACTCTTGAGAGTCCCTTGGACTGCAAGGAGATCCAACTTGTCCATTCTGAAGGAGATCAGCCCTGGTGTTCTTTGGAAGGACTGATGCTAAAGCTGAAACTCCAGTACTTTGGCCACCTCATGAGAAGAGTTGACTCATTGGAAAAGACTCTGATGCTGGGAGGGATTGGGGGCAGGAGGAGAAGGGGACGACAGAGGATGAGATGGCTGGATGGCATCACTGACTCGATGGACGTGAGTCTGAGTGAATTCCAGGAGTTGGTGATGGACAGGGAGGCCTGGCGTGCTGGGATTCATGGGGTCGCAAAGAGTCGGACACAACTGAGCGACTGAACTGAATTGAAAGAGGTCAGTTAGGTTAAAGATACAGAACAGGAGGAGACAGAAAATTCTAAGGTCAGTTTAAAAGGAGAAGAGGTAAAAAGCTGTAGAGAAGTACAGAAATGTGGGCAGTAATAAGGTAAGGTCATGCCAGGATATATCAGAGAGTTAATGAATCTACATTTCACCTGCTGGATTAAATTTGCTAAGATGGTAGAAAAGTCTTTAGGGAAAGGGCAGGGTGGGGCTGTAGGGAAGCAAATTAGATTCTTAAGGATTAAGAGCTAAATTTATCTAAAATGTAACTAGTTAAATAAGTGGAAATTTTTAAAGAGTGGCAAATTCCGCTAGTCATAGAAATATAAGATCCCTGAAGTCACATTTAGCATTGTTTTTTTAGAGTTCTCTTTCTTAAATATGTTTAATGGGCATTCTAAAGTGAATAATGCCCCAAAACATGCTACCATAGATATTATTCAACACTTAAAGCTATCTCATGTGATTTTTATACCACTAGATTTAAATATTAAAAGTGACAGTCCAAATACATAATTTTTTGAAAGTGACTTACAACTGAGTCATTTTTCTTAATCTGACTTAATAGACTTCTTTTCATTTATAAGTAAGACACTGGTAATGTTTCAATTTAATTGTGTGATTTAATTCTTTTCAATTTTATTGAAGGTTATGATGTTATCAATTTCTCTAAAGAATAAAATAAAATAAGATAAATTTCCCATATTTCATCCATTCTGAAACACTCCCTTTAATATTTTAACATCTTGAAATCAGGTGGTACCTTAATTGATGGCATAGTTTATCTAGCTGAGATTTTTTTCCCTTTCTTAGCATACACAAAATATTTACCTATCTTAACAATGTTGACATCTTAAATTCTATGAAATATGTTAACTTACAAAGAGAAGAATTCCAAGAAAGTGGAATCACATATTCAGTAATTTATTAGTTTTCTAGGACTGCCATAACAAAGTACCACAGACTGGATGACTTAAGCAACAAAAATTTATTTCCTCACAGTTTTTGGCCAGAGTCCAAGATTAAGATGTCAGCAGGGTTGGTCACTTCCGCAGCCTCTTTTCTTTACTTGTAATTGTACTCTGTATCTTTGCATGGTCTTCCCCTCTGTGTCTATGTCCTAATCTCCTCTTCATATAGACACCAGTGATACTGGATTAGTGCTCACCTAGAGGATGAGATGGCTGGATGGCATCACTGACTGGATGGACATGAGTCTGGGTGAACTCTGGGAGTTGGTGATGGACAGAGAGGCCTGGCATGCTGCGATTCATGGGGTCGCAAAGAGTCGGACACGACTGAGCGACTGAACTGAACTGAACTGAATGACCTCATTTATTTAACATTAGTTACCTCTTTGAAAACCCAAATACAGTCACATTCTGAGGGACTAGGGGTTAGGACTTCAACATATAAATATGAGGAGACACAATTCAGTCCAATAATAAACGAGGATAAATAGTGGGTGAAAGACTGAATGACATAGTAGTAGCAGCACCGTAAAAGGTCCAGGTTAGGCCTAGTGTTGCTACCGTTATGTCATTCAGCAAGACAATTTCTCTGACCCTCAGTTTTCTGATGATTCAGTTCAGTTCAGTCGCTCACTTGTGTCCGACTCTTTGCGACCCCATGAATCCCAGCACGCCAGGCCTCCCTGTCCATCACCAACTCCTGGAGTTCACACAAACTCAGGTCCATCAAGTCAGTGATGCCATCCAGCCATCTCATCCTCTGTCGTCCCCTTCTCCTCCTGCCCCCAGTCCCTCCCAGCGTCAGAGTCTTTTCCAATGAGTCAACTCTTCGCGTGAGGTGGCCAAAGTACTGGAGTTTCAGCTTTAGCATCATTCCTTCCAAAGAAATCCCAGGGCTGATCTCCTTCAAAATGGACTGGTTGGATCTCCTTGCAGTCCAAGGGACTCTCAAGAGTCCACATATGAGTGATATCATATGGTATTTGTCTTTCTCTTTTTGACTTATTTCACTTAGCCTGATAATCTCTAGGTCCATTCATGTAGTTGCAAATGAAATTATTTCATTCTTTTTTATGGCCGAGTAATATTCCATTGTATACATGTACCACATCTTTATCCATTCATCTGTCTATGGACATTTATGTTGTTTCCATGTCTTGTAAATGGAAGTGGCTCTTGTAAATAGTGCTGCAGTGAACATTGGAGTGGAAGTATCTTTTTGGTTTATTGTTTTCTCCAGATAAATTCCTAGGAGTGGGATTACTGAATAATATGGCAACTCTATTTTTAGTTTTTTGAGGCAGCTCCATACTGTTCTCCACAGTGTCTGCACCAATTTATATTCCCACCAGTAGTATAGAGGGTTTCCTTTTCTCCACACCCTCTCCAGAATTTGCTATTTGTGGACTTTTTCATGATGGCCATTCTGATCAGTGTGAGGTGGCACTTCATTGTAGTATGAATTGCATTTTGTCTAATAATGAGTGATATTGAGCATCTTTTCATGTGCCTCTTGGCCATCTGTATTTCTTCTTTGGAGAAATGTCTATTTAGGTTTTCTGCCCATTTTTTAATTGGGTTGCTTGTTTTTCTTGTTACTGAGTTGTATGAGCTAGGAAGCATATCTTTTGCACCATTTTATACATCTACTTTTATCAGTATCAACTATTTTAGCACTTAACTGTTGAAGAGACAGATTGGGTCAATTCACTACATTTTCTACATCGTATCTTGATCTTTCACACATAAAGGAATAATTTTACCTAGTATTATTTGATGATGATGCTACCTTCCTATAAATTAATGTTTTTCTCCTTGGAAACATGTTCTTTTAATACTTCACTTTTAAAAAATCATTTGATAAAAATATTTAAACAAAGATAGTTAACTTATTCAGTTTGGGCTCACTTGACGTATCATGAGTTACCTTTTTTCAGGAAATGAAATCAGTCAAATTGAAGGACTTGACAACTTAGAAGTCCTTCAAGAATTGGTAGTGGACCATAACCGCATCAGAGCGTTTAATGACAGTGCCTTTGCCAAACCAAGCTCTCTGTTGGCACTTCACCTGGAGGAAAACAGACTACGAGAGCTGAGCAAATTACAACCTTTGGTAAAACTAGAGAAACTCTTCCTAGGATATAATAAAATCCAGGTAACATTATTTTGTTTTGTTATAAGATTTGCAAGACTTAACCCCTCTAAACAGAAAGCTGTCAAACACACCAATGAATATTTTGCTAGTGAGCTACTTATCACTTATATGACATGTAAATACTCTGGGATGCAGAAATGCTCACCCTACTTCTAGACTTATAAACCTGACCAACCCACATGCATCTGCCTGGATATCCTCTAAGAGATCTTTTTAGTTCCTGACTGCTGTTGGTCCAAGCTGTTTGTGCATCTCAACCCCAGACTCCCTCTGGGCCTTTAAGCTTAACATTTGTACTTGGTCTACGTTACGTTTGAATCAACTCCTGATAATGAACTTTGACTTGGCTTTAATGTTTCATCTTCCCCACTAAAGGCTTCCTGCCTTTGTTTCACCTGATCATAATTCAGCCTATTTCCATTAGGCCACTGCCCCAACCAGCCCTGTCCAAGGTCTATTCTGAGATAGTATGCAGATAAGTATACACATAATCATACACAATCCTAACATTTCTCTTAGTATTTCGCTGATGATTGGTTAGCCCTCCTTGTACCAATTTTGTTATTTCTTCCCATACCTCTAAGACAACCTTGAAGACAAACTGAACTGTGTACTGCCCCACAAGGGCAGGGACCAAGTCTTTCTTGCCCAAATTTGTATTAATATATAGCATTGTGCCTGGTACATAGTAAATACATGATTAATATTTGTTTGTGGCTCTACTTGCTGAAGTTCAGGAAGATTTTCTGGAGTGATATAAAAGCCTGAGCAGTACCCTTTTCTACCTAGCAACTAGGAAATATATATACAGAGAAAGTAACATACAATCAATATATCAAGGTTCAAACAACATTCATCTGAGAAGATGAATGCCAAAGCTGGCAACGGTTCTTTCAAAGCTTTATCTAGAAGAAATCTAAATTAGGAAAATTGCGTTCCTATAGGAACTCTTTTCAGTGATAGAAATTGAGCTAACACAAAGGATTTGTCAAATCAGACTTATATGAATCTGAGACTTTACCCAGTATCAAGCTTTACTAATAATTTCAAGGATACACATGGTTTGGGGCCTTCTCTAAAATAGGTGTAAATTTTTTTTATAGTTACTCGATGAATTGGCTAAACCCACTTGGCATTCCAAATAAGAATAGGAGCATATCAAGAACCGTTTCATTACTGTGAACTAGCAACCACCTTATGGAGAAGGCAATGGCACCCCACTCCAGTACTCTTGCCTGGAAAATCCCATGGATGGAAGAGCCTGGAAGGCTGCAGTCCATGGGGTCACTGAGGGTCGGACAGGACTGAGCGACTTCACTTTCACTTTTCACTTTCATGCATTGGAGAAGGCAATGGCACCCCACTCCAGTGTTCTTGCCTGGAGAATCCCAGGGACAGGGGAGCCTGGTGGGCTGCCATCTATGGGGTCACACAGAGTCGGACACGACTGAAGTGACTTAGCAGCAGCAGCAGCAACCACCTTAAGCTGATTGTGTTGCCTAAATTTTGTCAGCAATAGCGTTTTTAAAAATAATTTTGCAAAAACGAAAATGTATTTGCAAACTTTCACCAATGTTAAATAATGATAAATAATCCCATTCAGTAGCAAAAGCAACTCATTTAATTAGAGAAGCAGTTTTTCTACCATATATATTCCCAGCAAATATGTCAGTATTCAGTCCATTCAACATGACATGCTCCATCCTGGTTAAGGTTGTGCTTGATATATACCTTTGAAATTGTTTAGACTAGAATTCACCTCCTTTTCCATACATCTAGGTCAGTCCTCTTAGGAATTAACCAAATACAATCTGAGTTTTAGAATAGATCATAACTCTTCTGAAAAAATAGGGTCTTTCCTAACAAGGACTGCTGTGTGGCCTGTTTTCCATGTTGGCACATCATCTTTACCCAATCATGTATTTGAAATCAATAGTAAACAGATCTATCTTTAATCAACAATACAGAATATTGTCACTCAAGCTCATTTCAGAAGATTCAACTCATTACAGTCCAACACCTACATATAATAACTTCAAATCAGCATATATTTGAAGATGTTGGATAACCTAATAATAATTTACTGCTTAATTTTTAATAGGATATGGCAGAACTGGAAAAACTTGATGGTATATCTTCCCTCAGAGAACTTACAGTTTATGGCAATCCAGTGAGTGTTATTTTTCTAATTTATCAGTTAATTTACTTTAAATATAATCTATAGTTGTATATAATTTATTTTTATATACTGTGATAAAATATTTAATTTTATCTGTTTCCACATGCACAGACAAGTTATCCAATTTATTATTGACAAATACAACTTATTGACTAGTGTCTTCTTCCAACTGATTACAATATAAATTGCCATTGTCATATACAACAGGGTCTACTTCTTGGTTCTATTTTGTATTCATTGGTCTATTTGTCAGTCCCTATAACATTATCAGTCTATGTTAATTACTTAAGTTTTATAGTAAGTCTTGATATCCGGTTGAGTAGGAACCTCTAATTTTCCCTCTCTTCCTTCTTCTCTCTTTTTTCCTTCACTGTCTTAGCTATCCTTGGACCTTTACACTTCCTGTGAGTCTCAGGGAACAGCTTCTCAAGTTATCTGAGAATCTTGTTGATAATTTAATTGGGAATTGGAATTGCATTGTATTTATAAATTAATTTGGGGGAAAATTTGCCACTTTTACTGTTGGAGTCTTTGAAGGGATAAAATAAGCAACCACCCTTACTCACCTAAAATTTGAACAAACTGAGAAATGTGACCGTGGCAGACAGAGAAGTGAGAATGTTGTGCTTAGTTTAGAATTTTGACAAAGCCAAATGGCCCTGCCAACAGTTGCCAGAATTAATCCTGATGACTCAGTAGCGGGAATGGTTTGACTGAGGCCTTTCCACATGGAAGGAGAGCTTCTCCTGCAGGAGCAAAAGCAATAAGCTCTTTCTGAAGAGAAAAGACAGGAACTAAATGACCAGTTTAATCTTCCCAGATTTATCAGTTAAGTCACTCTACTTCCCCAAGTAGAGGAGTGAAGGGACTGAGACAGCTGTAGTGCCACATCACAGAGTTACTTCCACCAAGAAAGAAACACAGTAAGCAGTCTCCCCCAATATTTTTAGCTTTCATTCTTCTCATTCACAAATGTAAATATCCCTATGTTTATTTTATGTCCTTCAATAAAGGTCTGTGATTTTCTCCTAAAAGTTTTAGTCATCTTTGGTTTAATCATCCTGTTGTTTTATTTTTTTTCATTTCTGTTCTTTTAATAGCTGTTTTAAACAATATCTTTTTTATATTTTTCTAGTTGTTTGCTGCTAGAGTATAGAAATTCTGATTTTTTGCATATTACTCTTTATCCAAATAGCTTCTGAACTCTCTCTTAAATTCTAATGGATTGTAAATTTTGTTGGATTTTCTCTGTAGACAATCATAATATTTGCAAACAATGACTCTAATCTTTCTTTCCAATCTATATGGTTTTATTTCCTTTACACCTCTCAGTGTACTGACTAGGACGTCTAGTACAGTATTCAATAAACACACTCACAGTTACTGACTTCAAAGAATGCTTCTAAATTGTCACTATTAAATATGATGTTTGCTATAGGCCATGGGTAGATAACCTTCAGCATTTTAAGGCAGTCCCTTTCTAATTCCAGTTTGCTACTTGTTCTTATCAGGAATGGACACTGGATTTTAACTAATTGGTAATATAGTATTTATCTTTAATCTGTTAATATGCAAATTAAATTAATAGAATATAGTGCTAAACCATCCTTAAATTCCTGGGATGAATATTACTTGGTCATCTTTTATACTTTACTGGATTCATTTGTTAAAATTTCATGTAACGTATTTGTGACCCCATGGACTATACAGTCCATGGAATTCTCCAGGCCAGAATACTGGAATGGGTAGCCTTTCCCTTCTCCAGGGGATCTTCCCAACCCAGGGATTGAACCCAGGTCTCCCACATTGCAGGCGGATTCTTTGCCAGCTGAGCCACCAGGGAAGCCCAAGAATACTGGAGTGGGGTAGCCTATCCCTTCTCCAGGGGAATCTTTCTGACTCAGGAATCAAACCAGGGTCTCCTGCCATTGCAGGCAGATTCTTTACCAGCTGAGCTAGAGAGAACTCGCCAATTAATTTTATGAGGCAAAACAGCATTGATCAACTTGAAAAGAATAGCATAAGAGAATAAAATCATAATAATTTTACTTATTTCCATAGAGATATGTTGAACTTCCCTGGTAGCTCAGTTGGTAAAGAATCTGCCTGCATTGCAGGAGACCCTGGGTCAATTCCTGGGTTGGGAGGACCGACCCCCTGGAGAAGGGATAGGCTACCCACTACAGTATTCTTGGGCTTCCCTGGTGGCTTGGCTAGTAAAGAATCCACCTGCAATGCAGGAGACCTTGGTTTGATCCCTGGGTTGGGAAGATCTCTTGGAGAAGGGAACTGTCTATCCACTTCAGTATTCTGGCCTGGAGAATTCCATGGACTATATAGTCCATGGGGTCACAAAGAGTCGGACATGACTGAGTGACTTTCACTTCCACTTCCTCTCTTTTTCTAGTCTATGAATTAATTTATATAAAAGAAGACTTGTATGTTCCTTGAAGGATAATTAGATCTTATCTCTAAAACCATCTGAACTTAATATTTTTTGAAGTTAGACTTTGAACAACTTATTCAAATTCTCTGACACGACTGAGAGACTGAACTGAATTGGATATATATCTTGTCATTTTCTATTAAACTGATAAGAACATATACTACAGTATACTTAAGAACATACGCTGCTGCTACTGCTAAGTCACTTCAGTCGTGTCCGACTCTATGCGACCCAATAGACGGCAGCCCACCAGGCTCCTCTGTCCCTGGGATTCTCCAGGTAAGAATACTGGAGTGGGTTGCCATTTCCTTCTCCAATGCATGCATGCATGCTAAGTCGCTGCAGTCATGTCTGACTCTGTGTGACCCTATGGATAGTAGCCCACCAGGCTCCTCCGTCCACAGGATTCTCTAGGCAAGAATACTGGGGTGGGTTGCCATTTCCTTCTCCATTAAGAACAGATACTAAGTTCAATATTGAGAACTTACATTTTTCAATAAAATTGTCCTTTTATCTAACTTTTAAATGTACTTCCATCATAATACTTTCATAAATTTTTAAAATCTTGATTATATCTGTGTTTTGTCACCTATTTCATAGCTAAATTATTTTTTTTGCTTTTTCGCTCTTGTATTTGAGGAGTCTTACTATCATACTAGTCTCTTCAAATAACCATATTTTGGATTTATCAAGTATAATTTTTCTTTTTTTAGTTCATTAATTTCTACCCTCTATCTTTAGTTTCTTGGAATTACTTTAAAAAAAATCTGAAGTAGTAGAATGCCTACTCATTAACTTTTAATATTTCTTCTAAATTAATAAATGTTAGGATACAAAATACTGCTTTAGCAACAGCCTAAAAGTTTTGATATGTAGTGTTTTCCCAGTTATTTCTTAGAATCTACTTTACAAAAGATTTCTTCTTTAACTGTGAATTATTGAAGTGTGATAATTTCAAACCTGTTATGTATTTCTAGTTATCTCTTTGTCATTTATTTCTAGTGTTGCTATATTTTAATCAGAAGAGACATTTTATACAGTCTTTGGTTTTATGAAACTTGCTTTGTGGCCTAGAATGTGGTTATTTTTTAAACTCAATTTATGACTTAGAGATCACTCTTCATTAATATATATGTATCTACTACATTAAAAAAATAGATTATTTATTCCCTTTTGATAATGTTTCTTTCTTCCTTCCTTCCTTTCTTTCAATCACAAACAGTGCTGCATACATCTGTGTTGTCAGTCCCCCAGATCATATCCATATTCAGAGATTTGCTAGAAGATTTGCTAAAAGTCATGGGACTTAGCATATAGTTGTACTCATGGCTAAAGGTTTATTACTGTGACATAATGAGGATACAAAGCCAGGTGATGAAGAAAAAAAACATAACCAGAGTCAAGGAATCCATGTGCAAGCTTCCTTATGCTTTTTTCCTCACATGAGGGAGTCACACAGTGTACACTCTTCACCCAATAACAAATGTTGTTTTCTGACCAGGAAATCCCATTAGATTTAATGGATTTCAAGGATTTTTTTTGGAGGCTTGTCACATAGGTACCCTCTGCCTATCACATACAAAAATTCCAGGACCTGAGAAGGAAAGCAGGTTGCACAAGAATCCTACTGTTTGTAAAAGTAGTCTAGGCATAATGAATTACCTTTATCACTTAAGGAATGGTGGGAAATCTTCCAAAATCCAAGTACCAAACACTTGTTAAAACTTACCCTTGCAAACAGATCCTTCTAAAGTTAACAGCCTCAAACTGACTATGTTAACTCTTTCACACACTTTCTCATGCATATATGCAAGTAATTTTAGAGTAGGTTAACACTATGAAGTGATGATTCATACAGTTCAACAGATATGCATTGAATTAAATTGCATAGTACCTATGGGAAATTGTAAGTTTCAAACTAATTACTTATAAGTAAACTTTTATAATATAATCCTATTCATGAGTTGGGATTGCCTGTAGTTAATGAACAATATCATATACTCTTCAAAGAAACTAAACCTCCACATGGTAGCTTTGGTTTTAAAAAAAAAAAGCTCTTATCTTCATTTAGCATAACAGAAAATTGAGAAATCTTTTTAAAAGGGAGTTTGTATTTGTATCATTTAATATTATATATTAGCTGTTACCTGTCATCTTTGCTGTCTGTGCTAAATATCCTTCTCTATAAAGGTTAATTTTTGAAATAAAGAGCTTTTTTAAGGAATGAATTGTTACTTTTAACTTTATTCAGATTTGTAGAAAAATGCTACATCGCCACGTGCTTATATTTCGACTGCCTAACTTACAGATGTTAGATGGAATTCCTGTGAATTCAGATGATAGGGCAAAAGCTGAATTTCACTTCTCTGAACTACAAGCAAAGAAAAATTCGGTAATAATTATTTACACTTTTCCTTTTAAAATATATAAATTAGTAGTAGATGAACATTATGTCATGTTTTTTACTTAAATGTTTAAATCTAGTATATGATGCTTCTGTAGACTATTTTAGTATGTATTTAATGATTATTGTCAAAAGCAACTTGATCTGGTGAATAGAGCACATACACACACATAGAAACTAGGAAAGCTGTTTATTATAAAAACATACTTTAATGTAGAGCAAGTTATTTAAAACCGTGTGCCTCTTGTTCCATATGTCAGGTGCTGCTAGAAGTTAAGAAACTATAACATATCAGTCTTATAAACTGTGACTAACAATAAAACTCTTTCCCTTTCTATCTCCTAAATGGAAAGAGTTTTATTGTTCATGGACCTTTTGCCCATGAATCCTTGTAAGATATTTGACTGTGATAGGGAAGAGGTTAGAGAGGGAAGAAGCCACAGAAGCATATCATTTGGTAATTCTATCATTGACCACCAAGATTTTTCATAGCCATCTTCAAAAGACTAAACTTAACACAGAAAAGCTATGGTTTTTGAGCAAAGAAGTAATATCATTAGAGCTGTGCCTTTGAAAAGTTTAAGGAAGAAAAGCCTAGAGGCAGAGAAATAAACTAAGAGGTTTTTAGGATAATCCAAGAGAGAAATTATGAAGACCTGGACTAGGGTGGGGCAGTGAAATGTAAGTAAACCTCTAATGTAAGTTGAAGCCAGAGAGCAAGGGCATTAGTCAGTGAACAAAGATTACTTTTAAAAGTTAATTGAAGAGGAAAGAGATAAGACTACTGTAGATGCTTGGCTTACCCCACACTCTCCATTCCCTCTATAAAACAAACTAACCAATTCCTAGCATTTAATACTAGTAGGCTCCTCTCTGACGTCTGCCTTCAGCAATAGAATCACAGATTTATTAAAAGTTGGCTGTGTTTTTTCAAAAACTTACGCCAATCTTTTATTTTAAATAAATAGATATACAAATACACATTTTAAATTATTATTTCCATGTTTTTTTGAAAACCAAATGAAATCCTCTGCAGAATCTGGACAAAGATCAACTACACACATACACAAATAATATCAAATTAGGTTGGGAGAAAAAAAACCCTGCAAAATAAGGGAGAGAATTATAAAAAGTCAGATAAAATATGTGGGGAAATTTTTTAAAATCTAGGCAGTTTCTTGTATTCAAATTTTCTCCATATGTTGTTGAATTCTTGTTACTTTAATGAAACCAAACTGGAAATTGTGATGGCTTTATCAGTCAGACCAAATACCAGGCAAAGGATACTTCCTTACAGAAAAGGCGTTGGCCCTTCATCCAAAGATGGGTGGGCCCATGTACTTTTATGTTTTAAAATCTTTTAAAGGTCTAATTCTTATTATTTCCTGGACTTTTTTTTTTATTAACCAAGGGGATTCTATTATAGATCAAAATAGCTGTAGAGACATGTGAAACTTACAGTTGTACAATGTTAATAAAGATTATCTAGATTAGGCAAAGGAAATTGGTTCATATACAGGTTATATCTACAAAAGTTTTTCTAAGAACTATGCTTTGTGAAAAACAATGTTAGCTACTAATCTATATGATACAATTGAGAGCACCATCTAAACGTCATCTACCAAAATTATTGTCACAGTCTCTAGTCTTTAAAAAGAGAACAAATAAAATTTAGTCCAAAGATTTAAGCTTCCTTTCCCTTTCTCTTATATTCCATGAGCAAGTCACTTCTTCCTTCCAGAAGTGAAAAACTAAAGGAAACTTTAGTTTCTTGTTGCTGTTATAACAAATTACCCCAATTTTAGTATCTTCAGACAACACAAATTTATTATCTTAAATTTCTAGAGATCCTAAGTCCAAAAATTAGTCCTGTAGAGCTAAAAGCACAAGTATTGGCAGGGCTGCAATATCTTCTGGAAGCTCCTCAAGAGAATTTGGTCTTTGCCTTTCAGCCTTCTAGAGGCTATCTGCATCCCTTGGCTCGTGGCCCTCTTCCAACAAATAGCATAACTTTGGCCTCAGCTTCCATCATAACATCTTCTCTCCATTGTTATAAGGATGTTTGTGATTGTGATGGGCCTACCTAGTTAATACGGCATAATCTCCCCATCTCAAAATCCTTAATTTAATTATATCTGTACAGTCCATTATACCACATAAAGCATTCACAGGTTTTGGAGACTGGGATGTGGACATCTTGGTGGGGGGTAGCATTATAATGTCTACCATACCACATATGTGAGGCCTCCAGTGAGAGACCTGTATGAATTGTAACATTAAATTTTATAAATTCTATTTTAAGGTAACGCTGGCTACGTTTAAAAAATTCCATATAACTTCATAAATACTAAATTCCTTATGAAGAAATCACTCAGAGCAACTTCAAAGATATCAGTTTCCATATATATTTTTAACTGCTTTAATATAGCAAAAAAAAAACAAAAAAACATAAACTCAAATTTTAGTCATTGATGGATGTGTATTTCACTAAATGTTTTTTTTTGGTTCTTTTCTATTTATCATATAGTGAACTAACATTTCCCCCAGTGTATACTATGATTTCGGAGAAGGCAATGGCACCCCACTCCAGTACTCTTGCCTGGAAAATCCCATGGACGGAAGAGCCTGGAAGGCTACAGTCCATGGGGTCGCTGAGGGTCGGACACGACTGAGCGACTTCACTTTCACGCATTGGAGAAGGAAATGGCAACCCACTCCAGTGTTCTTGCCTGGAGAATCCCAGGGATGGGGGAGCCTGGTGGGCTGCCGTCTATGGGGTCACACAGAGTCGGACACGACTGAATCGACTTAGCAGCAGCAGCATACTATGATTTGTTTTCAGTGATTCTAGATACCTATTGTTGCTATTTGAATCAGTGCCATATGTAAGAATAGAAAGAATATCTTTCCATTTATCCTATATATATATATATATTTTCTTTTTATTTTACAGTTAGGTTTTTTAATATTCATTTATATATGATTAGTGAAATAAAGGGAGTATTTGAAGTCTTTATTTCAGATAAATCTATTTTTTAAGATACAATAATAATTTTTATTTTCCTGTCCAGAACAAAATTGAGTTATTATTTCATTTAGCTGTTCAGAAGACATAAGAATAGAATACTTTTCAAGTGTTATCAGTTCATTCTAATGTATTGTCCTTTGTTTTAGTTGCTGTTGTTCTTTTATTCTAACAGCAAATAAAGAGGGAATAAATGAAATCTAAAGTTGCCCTTTAAACCATAACATTTTGGTGCTTTGGTTTCAGAAGAAATTTGACAGCTTTCTAGATTAGTGATGGGAAGAAACTCCAATGAAGGAATTAGTTAAGGAATTTGGGATCTGCTTTACTAAAAGGCCTGATACCTTAGTGCTCATGACAAAGCTGCATTTTGGTTACATTTTCTGAAATATGAGGGAAATGTATAATTTTACAGAAATGCGTAAGCCTATATCTCTAGATAAATTGAATTATATATTCAGAATTCATATTTTTTAAAGTATAAACGAGGTCAGTCTTACTAAAGACAGAGCAGGCATACATTTCTAATAAGTGTCCAGTGACACTATTAGTGACACTAATAGTGTCCAGTCTATAATACCCCTCTCCTCCATCTGTTGATTCCTGAAGCTCTTTTAATTTGTTGATTCCTGAAGCTCTTTAACCTCTTAATTCGGAAATCCTGTGTACAGAGGAGGCTGGTGGGATATAGTCCATGGGGTCCCAGAGTCGGACTGAATAGCTAACACTTTCACTTTAATTCTCAATTAACACAAAATGTAAACACTGTTTAGAGGGTTAGTGCACTCACTAAAAGTGATTCTTGTAAGATGCTTTTCTTATGTTAAGTCGTTTCATTCCTGTCTGACTCTTTTCAACCCCACGGACTATAGCCCACCAGGCTCCTCTAGGTCTGTGGGATTCTTCAGACAAGACTACTAGAGTGGGTTGCCATGCCCGCCTCCAGGGGATCTTACCAACTCAGGGATCAAACCCACACCTCTTATGTCTCTTGCATTGACAGGCGGGTTCTTTACCACTGCACTGCCTGGGAAGCCAAATGCTTTCCTTAGTCCCCACTTTATTTACTTGTTTTTGAAAAACTAATTAACTGCAAGACAATTGAAGAGGTAATGTGAGGAGTACAAGGATGTAGAAGATATAACTCTTACCATCCAGAAACTCCTGTTCAGAAAAAAAGATATTACAAAAGAGGAAAGGCTTATTTCTCATTTTCCTAATTTTATATTACCATGTTAGGACCCTTTGGAATGGGGAGGTGCCATCACACTAAATTGTAGTGATGCGTACAATGCAGTCTGAAAAAAATAAAAAATAAGGTTCTGATGGGGGGTTAAGGACCCCAAAGGCTGTCTATTTCACTGTTTTTGCCTCTCTACCAACTCTGAGTTAAGGCAACCATTTAATTTCTGACCTAAAAATTTTAAGTTGAATTTCAAATGGGGCTTGTGGTAAGGCTAAGCCTATTGATCTGAGTTTTAGAGGCAAGGTGTTCTTAACTTTTGTTTTTATCATGTAGTTTATTCCTGTTACCAGCTCTCCTGTGGATGGTACATCGTTTAGCCAAATGAAAGCTCCTCCCATAAAGATAACAAATGTAATTCTGCCTGGTGGATTTAGCCATTACTTGGGATCTGACTTCACTTTAACTCCTGAAGTTGAAGGTATTTTGAGAGTTTCTGAATGAATGTAAAAAAACAAAACAAAAAAAACACTCCATTTGATACAAAAATCTCACTTTGATTTCTAATAGTACTTAAAATTGCCTATTTTAAATTTACAAATTTACACTTCCTAAAAGTGAATTTGTGTTCAAGTTTCATGTGATCATTCTGATTTCAAAGAATCTATTGTATTTTTTGGTTCTACTCAGCTACTAATATGTTGTAGTTAAAGATTTGCTTGCACTTAGAACTTTGTGATACTTACTGGATTTTTCTTGGTATTTCCTTTCAAAGCTTTTATTCCATTTTGTGTATTTCATAGCAAATGACTACTAAAACCTGTAGTGCATTCTGCTAAAAGTAGAGGTTTAAAAATATTCATAACAACAGACTCTTGGCGCTCAAAACGTGTCTTACAAAGAGAAGATCAAACTTCATCCTTGAAACCACAATATTATTTTGTATATTCATGAAGCTATTAGTAGGGAAGTGTTTCAAGAGGTAGCTCTGTAAAGGAAGGAAGTATATTAAAATGTCAAGGCATGGAAATGGTTCATTCTATTATTACATTTGCATTCAGGCTTAGATGAAGCCTTTTCCCTAATTCCAGATGTTGTCTGGCTATCATTTTTATGAAATTGGGGGTAGCTAGAAGACCTTGCTTCTTGGAAGGAAAGCTATGACAAAATTAGATAGTGTATTAAAAAGCAGAGATATCACTTTGCCAATGAAGGTCTGTATAGTCAAAGCTATGGTCTTTACAGTAGTCATATATGGACGTGAGAGTTGGACTATAAAGGAGGCTGAGCACCGAAGAATTGATGCTTTCGAACTATGGTGTTGGAGAAGACTCTTGAGAGTATCTTGGACTGCAAGGAGATCAAATCAGTCATTGCTAAAGGAAATCAACCCTGGATACTCATTGGAAGGACTGATGGTGAAGCTGAAGCTCCAATACTTTGTCCATATGATTGCGAAGAGCTGACTCATTGGAAAAGACCCTGATGCTGGGAAAGACTGTAGGCAAAAGGAGAAGAGGGCAGCAGAGGATGAGATGGTTAAATAGCATCACCAACTCAATGGACATGAACTTGGGGAAACTCCCGGAGATAACGAGGCACAGGGGCACCTGGTGTGCTACAGTCCATGGGGATGCAGAGTCGGACATGACTTAGTGACTGAACAACTCTTTCCCTGAGGGCTCACCTCTTCCATTCTTTTTAACATCTCACTTTGCCTCAGACTACTGTTAGACAATAAAATTCTAAAACTGAGTATCGCAATAATGATAAAATGATCTAAAACCCTACTAAGAATAGTAGATCTTTCTATGCAATTATTCTAAAAAGAAACTCAATTTTTAAAAATCCAATATAATTTAGTCTAAGATGTTATTTTTAAACTTATTCTTTATACTTCTGCTTCCTTATAGCTTTAAGATTTAATCATAGTGAGAATTTTAATGCTTTTGTCCAGAAGACATAACTATCAGTAAAACTGGTATACCAAATTGTTATTAGCCTCCTTAAGAGTACAGTTTCATCACTATCATCTTCAGGAATGTCTTCAGTATCTTTTTTGGGGGGTGGGGGTGGGGGTTGGGGATTAGTTCAACCCTGGATTCATTTCCATAATTTTTTCCTGAGATATCTTTAAGATTCATTGTGCAACTACTTTTTAAGATTTTCTGGAAAAGTCCTATTTTTTTCCTATTTTCTGAGTATAGTACCCCAATTTTTGCTTGAGAAGTATGGTCACTTTATCTATGTATTTCTTTACAGCACACAGCTCTGGATATTTATATTTTTTAAAATTACCAAGAAAATATCAAATTGATTCACTAACTCAGAAAAATTTAAACAGCATTTAAGTGCTAGAAATATATTCCAATTTTAACTTTTATTTAAAATTTTTAATTCATGCTGTGAAATGTGTATAGCATACAGTCAATTGAAGGACAACCATAGCTTATTAATTTATTTTATTAATGCCTTTCATTGTTTCATAATTCTAATTTCAGACAAAAAATCCAAGAACGCAGGGATTCTAACAAATAATCCTCGGAGCATCCATGCAGAAATAGCTTTTCGGCAACTCAGGGGGATAAATCTCTCTCCATCTCTTTTATCACACCAGAATATGGCATCTCCAAGTGCACAGATGTACCAGAACAACCAGGATGAGGGAAGGTAAAGCTATTCTGTGTTTTAATATCACTTCTTATCATCAGTTCAGTTCAGTCACTCAGTCGTGTCCAACTATTTGCGACCCCATGAATCACAGCACGCCAGGCCTCCCTGTCCATCACCAACTCCTGGAGTTTACTCAAACTCATGTCCATCGAGTCGGTGATGCCATCCAGCCATCTCATCCTCTGTCATCCCCTTGTCCTCCTGCCCAATCCCTACCAGTATCAGAGTCTTTTCCAATGAGTCAACTCTTCACATGAGGTGGCCAAAGTACTGGAGTTTCAGCTTTAGCATCAGTCCTTCCAAAGAAATCCCAGGGCTGATCTCCTTTAAAATGGACTGGTTGGATCTCCTTGCAGTCCAAGGGACTCTCAAGAGTCTTCTCCAACACCACAGTTCAAAAGCATCAATTCTTCGGCGCTCAGCCTTCTTCACAGTCCAACTCTCACATCCATACATGACCACAGGAAAAACCACAGCCTTGACTAGACGAACCTTTGTTGGCAAAGTAATATCTCTGCTTTTGAATATGTTATCTAGGTTGGTCATAACTTTCCTTCCAAGGAGTAAGCGTCTTTGAATTTCACGGCTGCAGTCACCATCTGCAGTGATTTTGGAACCCAAAAAAATAAAGTCTGACACTGTTTCTTCATCTATCTGCCATGAAGTGATGGGACCAGATGCCGTGATCTTCGTTTTCTGAATGTTGAGCTTTAAAGCCAACTTTAACTCTCCTCTTTCACTTTCATCAAGAGGCTTTTTAGTTCCTCTTCACTTTCTGCCGTAAGGGTGGTGTAATCTGCATATCTGAGGTTATTGATATTTCTCCCGGCAATCTTGATTCCAGCTTGTGCTTCTTCCAGCCCAGCGTTTCTCATGATATACTCTGCATATAAGTTTAATAAGCAGGGTGACAATATACAGCCTTGACATACTCCTTTTCCTATTTGGAACCAGTCTGTTGTTCCATGTCCAGTTCTAACTGTTGCTTCCTGACCCGCATATAGGTTTCTCAAGAGGCAGGTCAAGTGGTCTGGTATTCCCATCTCTTTCAGAGCTTTCCACAGTTTATTGTGATCCACACAGTCAAAGGCTTTGGCATAGTCAATAAAGCAGAAATAGACTTCCCTGGTGGCTCAGACAGTAAAGTGTCTGCTTCTCATCATAAAACCTCCCAAATTTGCTAATCACGTATAGAAATAGGAAATATTGTTATATACTATTATGTATTTACTCTGTGAGCTGGGGGAAGACTGTCAGCATAAGGCTTATTCTCTCACATTCACCAAATCTTTCTCAAAGTCCAGCATATACATCATAATTCAAACAGAAATGGCTTTCAAGGTAGAATAGTGCTCACCTTGTACTTATTTGAGGGAATATTGAAACAACTATGGGAACCACTTTTAATTGTATTGTCTTTCAAGTCATTTCTACTTCCTGAATATGCAAAGCAGTTCACTTATATTTTAAACAACAGATAAATTCAACTCTGAAATCACAAAGGCTGAGAATTATGTAAATTCTTCAGACTTCTTATAATTCCCACTTGCCCTTCCTCCAGTTTGGATCCTAGTCCTTAGAGACCAGCTGAAGGCCAAGGAACCTGATATTCTTATTAAGATTTCACTCTGCTGCCAAAGCCTATCCACCCAGATTTCCAGTTAATATTTGCCCTCTAGCTTCTTTGTCGGAGAAGGCAATGGCACCCCACTCCAGTACTCTTGCTTGGAAAATCCCATGGACAGAGGAGACTGGTGGGCTGCAGTCCATGGGGTCGCTGAGGGTCAGACACAACTGAGCAACTTCACTTTCATGCATTGGAGAAGGAAATGGCAACCCACTCCAGTGTTCTTGCCTGGAGAATCCCAAAGACGGGGGAGCCTGGTGGGCTGCCTTCTATGGGGTTGCACAAAGTTGGACACGACTGAAGTGACTTAGCAGCTTCTTTGTAGCCAATCTCTGGAACACCTATTAAGCCTGGCTCTTGCTGTACTGACTTTCCTGCTATAATCAGGCATGTCTCACTAAGTATATATTTACAGAGTATACTATGTTGATATCACGGGCTTCCCTGGTAGCTCAGCTGATAATCTGCAATGCAGGAGTCCCCAGTTCAATTCCTGATTAGGAAGATTCCCTGGAGAAGGGAATGGCAATTCACTCCAGTATTCTGGCCTGAAGAATTCCATGTACAGAGGAGCCTGGCAGGCTACAGTCCCATGGGGTTGCAAAGAGTTGGACATGACTGAGCGACTTGCACTTCACTTTATGTTAATATCATATTTTTATATCAATGAGTTATCCTCATGATATTTTTCTCTCTTGTGGTGTCTTTTTGAAATTGTACACATATAAAATACAAAAATTATTTACTTCAGAATTACCTTAAGTTAGCTGATCCATTAAGAAATTGTCACCACTGTTTAACTCATAAATATTTTGTTTCTGACAGAATTCCTGGCAGCCACTTTCCAAGATCAAATCGAATGTAACTGCCTAAAGAGAACTGAATATACACCAAGAAACCAATTTCCACTTAGAAGTTGTGCAAAAACTAGCAGACAGTGTTGGTGATAAAAAATATATATAAGATAATCATGGTACTTATGTTACTGAAGCACTTCAGTTCCATATGAAGATAATCTCTATCATCCTTGGTGAATTTTATTTAATATCACCTCTCTTAAACCTTCTTTACAGTTACCTTATTCATTTGATTTTCTATGTTAGAAAAATCATGAAATATACAACAATTTGAAAAGATACAAGTGACAGAAAATCAAGTCCAAAGAATCAAATATTTAGTCATGTTATTGGAAGCATTTAGTTGTAAAATCTCATTTTGACTTGATATATAAAGACACTAAGCAAAGGTAATTTTAGGAAATAAGTATGTTTTCATTTGTAGAATATCTATCCATTTAGGCTTATCTAAAACTAAAGCATACATTTCTTACCAAACACAACTATTCTTAAATCAGGTTGAGTTTTGTTAGTTGAACTACAGATTAGTTTTTTTAGGACTATACTTTTTTTTAAAAAATAGCATTAAACGGGGTTTATCCTAAGAATTATTTAGAGATGTAAATCATAGGCATCAATACTTCCTAAAGGTGGCTAACTATGAGTGCAACTCATGCTACAAGAATAAAAGAATCCTATTTCATATACAAAATTCATTCAATGTGCCCATAGTGATATAATTTTACAAACAAGTTGTAGGCTAAGTAAACAGATGTTCAGAATGAGTGGACACATTTAAAATATGGACTCATATTTCATTGGAAATAATTTTTCTAAAATAATTATATTGCATACTACTAGGACAAATCTCAAATCAATCAAATGTGGTTTTGAATGTATTAAACACATTTATTATTTTTAATGATTAAATTGCCAATCATATTTATATCAAAAGGTTCCATGATTCATGAAGTATTCTGTTTAAATTTTTCAGGAAGCGGTTCAACATTGCATATAATTTTCAGATTATTTAATGTGTTCCTTCCATGAAAATAAATTATTTTTACTAAAATACTTGTATTTTATAATCTATCTGGAAATAGTTGTAAGGATATTTTGGAAATTCCAATGTGCATGCAATAATTTTGAGTCTTCTTTAAATACTGTATGTTTGTAACTTAATCATGTAATATTTAAAATTTCAAACCTAATACAGATTGATTTTACCCTTCTTAATGCGTGGTGTTTAAACTATTACTCTAAGGTACAAATAAGATCCTTTGTTTAAAAAGGAACTATGCAGTTCTTAAGATGTCCAGAAGATGTCTTTGTCACCCTTTAGTTTTGAAAACTGCTTTCACTAGTATTGTGATAAGCATCTGCTCATTATTATTTGCTACTAACTTGACATCATTTGCTTTTTCTTCCTCTCATGATTATGTGTAAGTGAAATGCTCAGTATATTCTACTTTTATAGTAAAAAGTGTCTTTGTAAATAATAAACTGGATGGGAAAAACAGGTTTTCACTGGAGAAAAATTTATAAGAGTAGAAAAGTATAAAGCAGGAAAAACATATCTTATTCAGCATCCACTTAATGTTTGAAATTTTTTTTCCTTAGCCACTTTTTCTATGCATTTCTAATATATTTGAGATCTACCATTTGACTTTTTATGAACACACTGTTCAATTGAGATATTTTTATTATAACATTTTAATCTGAATTTCTTCCTGAAAGTAAATTTGTAATACTTAATAGTAACAAACACTGAGAATAATAACAAACATATTTAGGCATTTCTGGGTGCTGTACAGAAACAAGACACTGACTCAACCTTAAGAACATTTTAATATTAAATATAATAAATAATTCCATATGAAAGCAATGAGGGGATGATTACTAAGACGATTGGCATAGTAGTTCTGAAGATTTTTCTACCATGAAAGCAGATGATGATACAACATACTCCCCTAGGAATGCCCAGACAGGTTAAGCTGTTGGTATGTGAAGTTCTTAAAGCAATATAACTTCATCCCCTTCCTGTTCAACAAAACAAATGAAAATATGATTGAATATGAGAGATGTTTTTACAGATCTGCTTTAGATCTGCTCTAAGTGATTTTTTTAAGTAAATCCACTGTGAAATTTTACATTATTCATAATACACTTCACCACCAATTATAACAAAACAAGCAAGTAGTGCTTATTTTTATAAACCACTCGTCTATGTTTTTGGCTTCCCTAGTGGCTCAGTGGTAAAGAATCTGTCTGCCAGTGCAGGAGACTCGGGTTTGATCCCTGGGTTGGGAAGATCCCCTGGAGAAGGAAATGTCAACTCACTCCAGTATTTTTGCCTGGGAAATCCCATGGACAAAGGAACCTGGTGGACTATATAATCCATGGGGTTGCAAAACAGTTTAGTGACTAAATGACAAACAACAACAATCCTAATAACTTATGAAGTAGATACAGCGTGCACTGTCTCCATTCATAGATTAAAAAAAAAAAAAGGCCTTAACAGGAAAAGATATCACACCAAATTCTATATTCTTTCAACTCTAAATTCATTGCTTTTTCAATTACTGCAAATGAACTGGTATGTAATCATTCCTAATGTGCTGTTGAATCAGCTGTTGTTGCTCCCTAATGTGTGTAGAAACTGCAAACTATTCATTTTCTTTCAGTGTATTTAGCTTAGGGAAAATGTTTAATTTCTACAGTAAAATTAGTTCTTTACCCCCTAGCAAATGTCTTGATAAGTTTGAGTGCAGTCAAATGCATAATAAAATTATTTGTTTTAAATTAAAGGACAATTCTACAAATAATCTGGAAAGCTAAAAATTAGGGCCCTTTAACTATAGGCAAGGAAACTGCATTGCTGAACAGTATGTAGATGTCGAAGTGATCTGATTTCTATGAAGTAGTCTTCTGACTTTTACGAAGATTGACTGTAAATGTTAATTATAACTTTTATTATTTACTTTATTTTTCTACTACTTACACAAAATTAACTATGGTTGTGAACATACCCTTGCATAGAATATTTAGTGTGGCTGTGTGTGTGTGTGTGTGTGTGTGTTTGCAGGCACTCGTGACTAGTTTTAAAATAGTCCTTATATTTAAGTAACATGTCATTTCACTATTTACTCATAAGCTATCATACACTATGAGAAGTGTTTAATGTTTTAAAACATTAGATCTTACTGTTTAGTCATGCTGTAGGCTCTTAGCTCCAATTAAATGTTACATAAAAAGAAGTAAATTATAATTTTATAAGAGTAGAAGCAAGCACTTGTGTCTGAGTTCTGTTAGTCAGTGAATTTAATATTGTTTTGCTTTGGTGTAGAAACTGGCTGACTTTTTTAAATTACTCTGCTATAAAACTTAGAATTTGGGATGATCTCCTTTTAACTATGACCCAGGGATCGAACTCAGGTCTTCCACATTGCAGGCAAGATTCTTTACCAGCTGACCCACAAGGGAAGCCCAAGAATACTGGAGTGGGTATGAAAGGTTGTTGCTGAGCCATGAAAGATGCCAGGATTCTTGGCCTCCAAAGGAGAGGAATTCAATCCAGGGCCAGTGACGAGGCTTGACCATTCACAGCTTTTGTGTAATAAAATTTTCAGTTCAGTTCAGTTCAGTCACTCAGTTGTGTCCGACTCTGTGACCTGACGAATCGCAGCACGCCAGGCCTCCCTGTCCATCACCAACTCCCAGAGTTCACTCACACTCACATCCATCAAGTCGGTGATGCCATCCAGCCATCTCATCCTCTGTTGTCCCCTTCTGCTCCTGCCCCCAATCCCTCCCAGCATCAGAGTCTTTTCCAATGAGTCAACTCTTCTCATGAGGTTGCCAAAGTACTGGAGTTTCAGCTTCAGCATCATTCCTTCCAAAGAAATCCCAGGGCTGATCTCCTTTAGAATGGACTGGTTGGATCTCCTTGCAGTCCAAGGGACTCTCAAGAGTCTTCTCCAACACCACAGTTCAAAAGCATCAATTCTTCAGCACTCAGCTTTCTTTATAGTCCAACTTTCACATCCATACATGACCACTGGAAAAACTTGACTAGACGGACCTTTGTTGGCAAAGTAATGTCTCTGCTTTTCAATATGCTATCTAGGTTGGTCATAAATTTTCTTCCAAGGAGCAAGCGTCTTTTAATAAAGTTTTAATAAAGTATTAAAGAGATAGACAAAATTTCTGACAGACATCAGAAGGGGGCAGAAAGGGTGCCCCCCTGCTAGTCTTTAGCAAGATGTTTTATGTCTGTTCAGTTCAGTCACTCAGTCGTTTCCAACTCTTTGCGACCCCATGGACCACAGCATGCCAGGCCTCCCTGTCCATCACCAACTCCTGGAGTTCACCCAAACTCATGTCCATTGAGTCAGTGATGCCATCCAACCATCTCATCCTCTGTCGTCCCCTTCTCCTCCTGCCCTCAATCTCTCCCAGCATCAGGGTCTTTTCCAATGAGTCAGCTCTTCCCATCAGGTGGCCAAAGTATTGGAGTTTCAGCTTCAACATCAGTCCTTTCAATGAACACTCAGAAATGATCTCCTTTAGGATGGACTGGTTGGATCTCCTTGCAGTCCAAGGGACTCTCAAGAGTCTTCTCCAACACCACAGTTCAAAAGCATCAATTCTTCAGCACTCAGCTTTCTTTATAGTCCAACTTTCACATCCATACATGACTACTGGAAAAACTTGACTAGACGGACCTTTGTTGGCAAAGTAATATCTCTGCTTTTTAATATGCTGTCTAGTTTGGTCATAACTTTCCTTCCAAGGAGTGTGCATCTTTTAATTTCATGGCTGTTAGAAAGCTATTAATCAGATAAGAGGGACAGCTCAAGGCTGAGGGAGTTTCACTAGGCCCCTCTCCCACAATATGCATTTTTGAGATAGGATGGCAACAGGTGTGTCATCCCCCAGCCATAAAACAATTGATATGAATACTGGTTTGCTGAACTATTATCAGCCCAAGGTTTGAGAAAAGAAAAAAAGTTAGTCAGGTGGAACCATTTTGAAGAAAGGCAAATTCTAAAGCAAATACATAGTTTCATTAACATAGCTTAAGAAAAACATTTCCATAAGAAAAACGCATTGGTTAGCTCAAGGTTTGAGAAAAGTTAAGTTCAGGTGTCGTCATGGCAACACAGAATTTTAAGAAAAACCTCCTTTTAATTTTGTATAGAGAAGGGAAAATAATCTGATGGTTTGTAGTTTATTTCCTCCTGTGGCTTACTGCTGCTGCTAAGTCACTTCAGTCGTGTCCGACTCTGTGCGACCCCATAGATGGCAGCCCACCAGGCTCCCCTGTCCCTGGGATTCTCCAGGCAAGAACACTGGGGTGGGTTGCCATTTCCTTCTCCAATGCATGAAAGTGAAAAGTGAAAGTGAAGTCGCTCAGTCTTGTCCGACCCTCAGCGACGCCATGGACTGCAGCCTTCCAGGCTCCTCCATCCATGGGATTTTCCAGGCAGGAGTACTGGAGTGGGGTGCCATTGCCTTCTCCGCCTGTGGCTTAAGGGAGAGATAAAGTCTGACACTTGCAGCTGATTTCCTCCATTTGGAGACCCCTGGCCTTCCTGCCTGTCACCCTCTCAGGTAGCCTACCCCTTCTCCAAGGATCTTTCCGACCCAGGGTTTCTGCCTGTTACCCTCTCAGGTAGCCTATCCCTTCTCTGGTGAATCTTTCTGACCCAGGAATCGAACTGGGGTCTCCTGCATTGCAGGTGGATTCTTTACCAACTGAGCTATGAGAGAAGCCGTCATCTCTCTATACTTTTCTCTATTATTGAAAGTTTGTTTCTTTTTAAAAAATTTGATATATAGGTGATGTACAATATTACGTTTAGTTTTGGGTGTACTACATAGCAATTTGACATTTACATACACTATGAAATGTTTGCCACTATAAGATTTGTGACCATTTGTCCCCATACAAAGTTATTAACAATATTATTGACCATATTCCTTATGCTGTATATTACATCACTTGGCTTATTTATTTTACAGCTAGAAGCTTGTACCTTTAAATCTACTTCACCTTTTTCACCCTCTTCTCCTATCTGCTTCCCCCTCTAGCAACTACCCATTATTTGTATCTATGAATCTGTTTTCATTTTGTTTTTTTAGATTCTACACATAAATGAGATTATATGGTATTTTTCTGTCTCTACCTGACTTATTTCACTTAGCATAATACCCTCTAGACACACCCACATTATTGAAGTATTTTAAAGAAAAAAACTATACCAAATTGCAGTTTTAGTTTTCAGTTGCCTTTTGGAACTAGGGCAGCAAAAGTACATAGTTATTTTATTACTATTTTATTTCTGAAGTTTTTAATCTTATAAAAATATGAATTACAAATATTATACTATTCCTCTTTTTCTTTGATTTATGGATAAAATTATTTTGTAAACTACAGAAAAGATATTTCTCTGGCCCAATTTGTGCATTTTTTAACTCAAAATTTTGTTTTAGTGATGATTTTTCCTTATAATTAAAGTAAAATAAATGATTTTATAGCAAAAACATAAAATTCTGTAACCTAAAAATAGAATAATACATTCAAAGGAAATTAAAAGTCGCTTTGAAAGTATTAATTACCTGAAGTCAAATTATTTATTATTCACATGTAATCTATTAGGAATTACCTTAACTATATGCTCTTTTAGGTAAATAAAAAAGCAAATTCAAAAACAAACAAACAAAAGCAAATCATCAGCATCATTTCCATATAAAATACTGGTGATTCTGAAATGCTAATTTTAAATTAGAATAATTTTCCTTATATTGTATCACTGAAAATAAGAGTATTTGTTTCTAAAGTGCTCTGAATAAAGATCCATTGCAATGACATTTTGATAACTTTTAAAAATTAATTTCATTTTGATCAAACAAAATGAAAATGGATGTGAAGTATTTTTCACAAATAATATTGTACATTTTATTCCATTTTTTAATTTTATGATTCTAATGAATTTCCAAATGTTTAAAGTATGTCTTACCAACAGAGTTCCATTTTTGAACGTTGCAAATAGGAAAAAAGGTCAGTGATGATCTTAAATGAATCATTTATAGTTTATAGTTTTGTAAACCATTCTGGTTACATTTATTTTTAAATAACAATATCTGTCTTTTAAATAGAAAAAAATTAAGATCATGTGGTTTAAAACTATGGATTTTAATCATGGACCTGTATGTTTTACATTTAGCTTACTGTAAAACATTAAAATGTTTTAAATAATTTTAGTAGTTTGGCTCTACTATTTGTCTTATCTTTAATTATAACATAATACCCCCTCTTCCGTCCCTGCCCTCAAATGTTTTACAAATATGTTTCTCAAAGAATAACCAAAAAAAAACTAATCTGTAAAAAAATATATCAATAACATTTTAAAGTTTCTAATTATTTATTATTTCATCCTCTCAGTGTGGCTGAAAACGTATTTACAAACATTGGTAGCCTACTTTCCTATGGCCTTTCACTTTTTTATGAAGTTCCTTAAATGATTTCAATCAACCTTAATGGTGCGTTTTTAGTTAAGAAAATAAAATGGGGAGAAGTCAATTTGAGTGCCCAGATGAACAAATGTCTTCAGAAAGAATAGGCATAAATGGGTTTAGAAAACAGAGAGAACAGGAGTAAAATGCAGTGAGCAGAGCACTCAGGGAAGCCAGATACAATGGAAAGAGTAAAATACTGCAAAGCTTTTTAAGCTACATACAATTGGAACAATGGACTTGATCCAGCCATCTACGTTAAACTGTTAAAAGATAGGTGGAAAGCAAGCTGGAATTCTATAAAGAGTGTTGAGGAACAGTAGAATGAAGAGCTTGAAATCTAAAGAGAATGAATGCAATCATTCAATAGGATGGAAATGAAGTCAAAATTGGCATATTTCCCTGGTTAATTTACCTTGTGACCAACTGTTCAGTTTTAGGTATTAAGCCATTATTAGTAATAAAATAGTCTTTAAATTGCCAACATTGGAGTTTTAAGCAACAATGTAGTGTACATCTGTGAATTTAATGTATACATACAACTGTCTTTGGAGACAAGGGCAAAATTTCCCCTTCTACGCCTCCTGAGTTCTTATGGCTGAACTAATAATAAAATTTACACATGAGAGATAACAGTAGAAAAAGCAACTTAATGTCATGCACACAGATCATAAAATGATGCTCTTAGTAACCCAAAGCAGGGAGTTTTTGTATGTCTTTTACATGAAGAAAATTTCTGAGGATTTGACAGGACAAACTCAGGCTTAGGTTCTTAATTAGTAAGGAATTTAAGCAAAGTTTAGACTTGGGTAGTAAGTTAGTAAAGAAGTGACAAGGTTTATTTATACAAGCTCTGGGCCCTGAATTCCCTGTCTTTCTACCTCCGGGTACAAGGACGGCACATTTAACATGGGAAATTTATTTCCTACCTTCAGAGAAAGAGGAGAGGTCAATGTGTCCCTCTTGCACTGCTCATTTTTTTAAGTAACTTTAATTCAAAATAGTCAATATGCCATTGAAGCATATTTTGCGATGGCCCCAACACCAGATAAACATACATAGATACATGCAAGTAAAACTACAACATATAGGTCTCATATAATTGTAGCAATTTAATACTGTGGTCTGTAGCATTCAGGACACTATCTATGTCAAACTTCCTATCCTCCAAAAACAAAAGGCCTAACTTAAAGTTAGTGGCAAAGGTGCAAGTGTACAATTACAAAAACTTGAAAAAGAAAGCTAATCTAGATAACATATACAACTCGTAGGATAGGATACTTTGGAATATATTTTTTTTAGTTAGCTGGAAGTCAATCAGATTTGTTTTCTGCATTTTGAGAAAACTATTATTAAATGTACTGACATACTTTCCTGTTTTAGTGACCAGAGTAAATGAAAATTTTTATTTTCAAACATTTATAGTGCCTGAGGTGATACTTATGCATGATTTACAATTTTAGAGAAATATAGCCAAGAGAACTGTATAGTTCAGTTCAGTCACTCAGTCGTGTCTGACTCTTTGTCACCCCGGGAAGCACAGCATGCCAGGCCTCCCTGTCATCATCAGCTCCCAGAGTTTACCCAAACTCATGTTCATTGAGTCGGTGATGCCATCTAACCATCTCATCTTCTGTCGTCCCCTTCTCCTCCTGCCTTCAATCTTTCCCAACATCAGGGTCTTTTCAAATGAGTCAGCTCTTCGCATCAGGTGGCCAAAATATTGGAGTTTCAGCTTCAACATCAGTCCTTCCAATGAACACCCAGGACTGATTTCCTTTAGGCTGGACTGGTTGGATTTCCTTGCAGTCCAAGGAATTCTCAAGAAAGAGTCTTCTCCAACACCACACTTCAAAGGCTTCAATTCTTCTGCATTCAGCTTTCTTTATAGTCCAACTCTCACATCCATACATGACCACTGGAAAAACCATAGCCTTGAATAGACGGATCTTTGTTGACAAAGTAATGTCTCTGCTTTTGAATATGCTGTCTAGGTTGGTCATAACTTTCCTTCCAAGGAGTAAGTGCCTTTTAATTTCATGGCTGCAGTCACCATCTGTAGTGATTTTGGAGCCCCCCAAAATAAAGTCTGACACTGTTTCCACTGTTTCCCCGTCTATTTGCCGTGAAGTGATGGGACCGGTCGGGAGCCACGTTAGGCATTACTGACAAAATGGAGGCACGGCCCCAACCACCTCTCCTCATCTCACAGGCAGGGTCCCAGGATGAAGGAGTTAGGCCTTGTGATTCTGACTTGTTCTTTCCTTTCTTCAGTTGAGTTGGCTGGAAAGAATGTTAAGGTGCTTGAGAGAAGCGTGATAAAGCACAAGGCCTTCTGCAGTTGTGCCCAGAAAATAATCTATAAAATAACCATTGACATTTGTTCAAGGATCTTTACAAAGAATGTCCCAGGATGAGCACGTAGGCCACAGCTTGAGGCCATGTGAAGGATTATTTTCTGAGACCTGTTTGTGAGGGAAATATTTATGGCAAAAGAAGTTTGCTGAGTTTAGAGTTTAGGAATAATTAAGAATAGCTAGAAGCCTTTTTTTCACTCTCCTCTTTCACTTTCATCAAGAGGCTTTTTAGTTCCTCTTTACTTTCTGCCATAAGGGTGGTGTCATCTGCATATCTGAGGTTATTGATATTTCTTCCTGCAATCTTGATTCCAGCTTCTTCCAGACCAGGATTTCTCATGATGTACTCTGCATATAAGTTAAATAAGCAGGGTGACAATATACATCCTTGACGTACTCCTTTTCCTATTTGGAACCAGTCTGTTGTTCCATGTCCAGTTCTAACTGTTGCTTCTTGACCTGCATATAGGTTTCTCAAGAGGCAGGTCAAGTGGTCTGGTATTCCCATCTCTTTCAGAATTTTCCATAGTTTGTGGTGATCCACATAGTCAAAGGCTTTGGCATAGTTAATAAAGCAGAAATAGATGTTTTTCTGGAACTCTCTTGCTTTTTCTATGGTCCAGCAGATGTTGGCAATTTGGTCTCTTGTTCCTCCGCCTTTTCTAGAACCAGCTTGAACAACTGGAAGTTCACAGTTCACGTATTGCTGAAGTCTGGCTTGGAGAATTTTGAGCATTACTTTACTAGCGTGTGAGATGAGTGCAATTGTGCAGTAGTTTGATGAAAGTGAAAGAGTAGAGTGAAAAAAATTGGCTTAAAGCTCAACATTCAGAAAATGAAGATCATGGCATCCGGTCCCATCACTTCATGGGAAATATATGGGGAAATAGTGGAAACAGTGTCAGACTTTATTTTTGGGGGCTCCAAAATCATTGCAGATGGTGACTGCAGCCATGAAATTAAAAGACGCTTACTCCTTGGAAGGAAAGTTATGACCAACCTAGATAGCATATTCAAAAGCAGAGATATTACTTTGCCAACAAAGGTCCGTCTAGTCAAGGCTATGGTTTTTCCAGTGGTCATGTATGGATGTGAGAGTTGGACTGTGAAGAAAGCTGAGCACCAAAGAATTGATGCTTTTGAACTGTGGTGTTGGAGAAGACTCGTGAGAGTCCCTTGGACTGCAAGGAGACACAACCAGTCCATTCTGAAGATCAGCCCTGGTGTTCTTTGGAAGGACTGATGCTAAAGCTGAAACTCCAATACTTTGGCCACCTCATGTGAGGAGATGACTCATTGGAAAAGACTCTGATGCTGGGAGGGATTGGGGGCAAGAGGAGAAGGGGACGACAGAGGATGAGATGGCTGGATGGCATCACCGACTCGATGGACGTGAATTTGAGTGAATTCCGGGAGATGGTTATGGACAGGGAGGCCTGGCGTGCTGCGATTCATGGGGTCACAAAGAGTCGGACACGACTGTGCGACTGAACTGAACTGAACTGAGAAGGCTTTTTACAAGATAGTGATCTTAAGATGCTAGGGGCAAACAGGATTTAGAAAGATAAGAAATAAACTGAGGAATGTAGCATGAGTTACAGTGTAATCACAAGTTAAGTATAGGACACATAAGAGAAAGTAGATAATAGATAGTAAAGCCAATTCTGAGAGAATCGCTGAAACAGGAACTCTGTAGGGCAACAATAATTTCTGGAGACAGTAAATCTGGGTGGGGGAAACTAAAACTGTCAAACCTCTGACCTAATGCTTTTGTCAAAGTATAAAAGAAAACCGGAAGCTTGAAATAAACATGTAGTTCCTTACTATGAGTCAGAGGCTACATCATCGTCTGCCGACACCACTCACCCCTTCAGGCTGATTCCCTGGCTGCTGGAGCTGGACTCTGGCAGGGACCGGATGCCATGATCTTAGGTTTCTGAATGTTGAGCTTTAAGCCAACTTTGTCACTCTCCTCTTTCATTTTCATCAAGAGGCTTTTTAGTTCTTCTTCACTTTCTGCCATAAAGGTGGTATCATCTGTATATCTGAAGTTATTGATATTTCTCCTGGCAATCTTGATTCCCGCTTGTGCTTCATCCAGCCCAGTGTTTCTCATGAGGTACTCTGCATATAAGTTAAATAAGCAGGGTGACAATATACAGCCTTGATGTACTCCTTTTCCTATTTGGAACCAGTCTGTTGTTCCATGCCAAGTTTTAACCGTTGCTTCCTGACCTTGCATACAGGTTTCTCAAGAGGCAGGTCAGGTGGCCTGGTATTCCCATCTCTTTCAGAATTTTCCACAGTTTGTGGTGATCCACACAGTCAAAGGCTTTGGCATAGTCAATAAAGCAGAAATAGATGTTTTTCTGGAACTCTTGCTTTTTCAATGATCCAGTAGATGTTGGCAATTTGATCTCTGGTTCCTCTGCCTTTCCTAAAACCAGCTTGAACATCTAGAAGTTCACGGTTCACATATTGCTGAAGCCTGGCTTGGAGAATTTTGAGCGTTACTTTACTAGCGTGTGAGATGAGTGTAATTGTGTGGTAGTTTGAGCATTCTTTGGCATTGCCTTTCTTTGGGACTGGAATGAAAACTGACCTTTTCCAGTCCTGTTCGCCACTGCTGAGTTTTCCAAATTTGCTGGCATATTGAGGGCAGCACTTTCACAGCATCATCTTTCAGGATTTGAAATAGCTCAACTGGAATTCCATCACTTCCATTAGCTTTGTCCATAGTGATACTTCCTAAGGCCCACTTGACTTCACATTCCAGGATGTCTGGCTCTAGGTGAGTGATCACACCGTCATGATTATCTGGGTCATGAAGATCTTTTTTGTCCAGTCTTTTACAACTTTTCTTAATATTTTCTGCTTCTGTTAGGTCCATACCATTTCTGTCCTTTATTGAGCTCATCTTTGCATGAAATGTTCCCTTGGTATCTCTAATTTTCTTGAAGAGATCTCTAGTCTTCCCTATTCTATTGTTTTCCTCTATTTCTTTGCATTTATCACTGAGGAAGGCTTTCTTATCTCTCCTTGCTATTCTTTGGAACTCTGCATTCAAATGGGAATATCTTTCCTTTTCTCCTTTGCTTTTTGCTTCTCTTCTTTTCACAGCATTTGTAAGGCCTCCTCAGACAGCTATTTTGCTTTTTTGCATTTCTTTTTCTTGGGGATGTTCTTGATCCCTGTGTAGAATGTGATCTAAATTGAAGACATAACCTTGAAAGTTGCTTATGACCAAGATTGTTTATTTTTGCTTTTGTCTTCTGGATTGCGTTTTGTGTGTGTTCCTTCAATAACTATGATGCTTAAATAATTTTTCAAGGTAGGTGAAGGTGCTATTATTTTTCAAGTATAGTAAACTGAAGCATACTATATTATTATATTAAGGTTTGAATGAAGGTATCTTTATATTTATGGAAGTAGAAGTAAAACTTCTAACTTCCCTGGTGGCTCAGACAGTAAAGAATCTGCCGGCAATGTGGGAGACCTAGGTAAACTAAGTAAAACTAAAGTCCAAATATCTGTCAGTGTTAACAAGCTAGGCCATTGTTAACTCTCAAAACGATTGGCTATGAAAATGCAGCCATATAATGTCATCCTTTAATAGTTCGTTATTTAAAGTTTTAAATGTCTGCTTATTCTTTTTAAGACTTAGTTTTAACTAATATTGACATTATCAAGAATTTAGACAACAGCTGCAACAGACTTCAGAAGGAGTGAAGACTTCCTAGTATCATGGAACTGTTTTAATACAGTGCTATTTCCAGACTTTTTTCCAATATATTGTAAGAAGAGTGGAAATATGTACATATCACATGAATATTTCAGTCACTTCAATACTTAGAAGAGACATCATCATAAGCTATTAAAGATAATAAATGTCAAGCTTGCTTTTTAAAGAGTATTATTTTCATGCAGGAAACAAAAGTAAAAACTTAGGTTGTGGTTAGAAGTTTTGAAACTCAAAAACATCTTTAAAAAGTGAGGTATTTGTTTCTACTATTCAATCCTATATATTTTTGATCAGTTATTTTCAATTATATTCAAAAATCAATAAGGAATACTATTGTGAGCCTAGATGGGAAGAATCAAATGAAAACAAAGCGTATTATTGGTATCCAAAGTAATGTTATTTATGTATGTGTGTGTGTTGCTTAGTCGTGTACAACTTTTTGCTAACACATGGACTGTAGCCCCCCAGGATCCTGTATCCATGGAATTCTCCAGGCAGCAATCCTGGAGTGGGTTGCCATTCCCTTCTCCAGGGGATCTTCCCGACCCAGGGATCAAACCCAGGTTTCTGCATTGCAGGCAGATTGTTTACCATCTGACCCACCAGTGAAGCCCAGTTGATTATAAAGAAGCTTGAATTCCCTTGCTACATCATAAATGTTTAAGTTATTTTGTCTTGAGATCAGTTATAGATAGTTACATACTGTTTTATTTCCCACTGAATTTTATAATTTTATTATGTTTATGAGTCTTTTCATGATATTTGTGGGGGAAAGAACAAAAATGACTTTTAAAAAAATAACAAAATCAATCTACTCACTAGTTTAAATAAAGGTATAAATTATGTAAAAATATTAAAAACTTAAAAGTTTTTAAAAATTGATGCTATTCCTCTGATATATTGGGTTGGCCAAAAACTTCCTTTAGTTTTTAGGTAAAAATAAAAGACATACTTTTCATTTTCACCAAGAACCTATTGAACAACATATTCACCATTTTATTCCACTATCTTCTGACATATTTCAGGCAACTTCATAATTCCATCTTTCCAAAACTTTATATTTTTGAGCAAAGAACTGTTCCAGGTGTCTTTTATAGTTTTCCAGGGAATTTAAATTTTTTCCATTAAGAGGATTCTGTAAAGACCAAAATAAATGGAAATCTGAAGGTGCAGTATCTGGTCAACACAGCAGAGAAATCAGAACTTCTCCAGCAAGTTGTAACAGTTTTTGCCTGGTCATCAAAGAAACATGTGGTCTTGAGTTATCCTGATGGAAGACTATTCCTTTTCTGTTGACTAATTCTGGATGCTTTTCACTGAGTGCTGCTTTCAGTTAGTCTAATTGGGAGCAGTACTTTTTAGAATTAATCATTTGGTTTTCTGGAAGGAGCTCATAATCAGGACTCCCTTTCAATCCCACCATATACACAATATCAACTTCTTTGGATGAAGACCAGCCTTTGGTGTGGTTGTTGGTGGTTCATTTTGCATGCCCAACAATTTTTTTGTTTCACATTATTGTACAGGATCCACTTTTCATCACCTGTCACATGTGTTTTAAAAATGGAATGTTTTCATTACATTTAAGTAGAGAATTGCACTGTGGAAATGTGGTCAAGAGGTTTTATTTTAACTTATGTGGAACCCAAACATCAAAGCGATTAACATAACCAAGGTGGCACAAATGATTTTCAGTGCTTGCTTTGGCTATTTTGAGTATGTTGGCTATCTCTGAGTTGTATAACATTGACTGTTCTCAATTAATATCTCGACTTGATAACTATCAACTTCAGCTGGTCTACCTGACCATGAAGCAGCATCCACTGAGAAATCTCTGGCATGAAAGTTCATTTTTGACACATTTGATCAGTCACAGTACTTTCTCCATACGCTGCACAAATCTTTTTTAGGGTTTCAATTGTGTTTTTACCTTTTGTGAAATAATGAAGCATAATATGCCAAAAAATTTAGTTTTTTTTCTTCTATCTTCAATATTAAAATAGTTACACAAAAATTCACTGATTTTTGATAAGTTCCTTTTTAAATGCACAATGATATGACAGTTATCACAATACAATGTAACAAAATTATTTTGAATGAAATTAGACAACTAAGCACTGCTAGAGCCATCTTACAGAAAAAAGCCAATTTTCTGGCCAACCCAATAAATTCGCTTATATGTCTGGATAGGTGATTGAGCTTACTATAGCTAAATGGCCTATGTGTTAAAGAATTAAGCACATGAGTAATGTTATAGCAGAGAATAGAAGATATACACTAAGAAAATAATGATATAAATAAAACTGTCCAGCAACATTGCTGCTGCTGCTGCTGCTAAGTCACTTCAGTCGTGTCTGACTTTGTGCAGCCCCATAGACGGCAGCCCACTAGGCTCCTCTGTCCCTGGGATTCTCCAGGAAAGAGCACTAGAGCGGATTGCCATTTCCTTCTCCAATGCATGAAAGTGAAAAGTGAAAGTAAAGTCGCTCAGTCATGCCTGACTCTTAGCGACCTCATGGACTGCAACCTACCAGGCTTCTCCGTCCATGGGATTTTCCAGGCAAGAGTACTGGAGTGAGGTGCCGTTGCCTTCTCTGGTCCAACTACATTGGATCACTTCTATTTCATGACATCATAGTTTTATTATTCTATTTATAAAAGATGTACACATCACCAGTTTGGAAACCCAATCAGTTACATACAATATCTTATCAAATTTTCAGATGATCAGACTATACTACAAAGCTATAGTAATCAAAACAGTATGGTATTGACATAAAGACAGACACATAGATCAATGGAACAGAATAGGGAGCCCAGAAATAAACCCACATACAATGGTCAACTAATTTACAACAAAGGAGGTAAGAATATACAGTGGAGAAAAGATAGTCTTTTCAGTAAATGGTGCTGGGACAAATGGACTCTCTTTAGTTGCTAAGTTATGTCTGACTCTTGCAACCCCATGGACGATAGCTGACCAGGCTCCTCTATCGTGGGATTCTCCATGCAAGAATACTTGGGTGGGTTGCTGTTTCCTTCTCCAGGGGATCTTTCCAACACAGGGATCAAACCCAGGTCTCCTGCACTGCAGGCAAATTCTTTACCAACTAAGCTATGATGGAAGCCCAGGGACAATTGGACAGCTACATGTAAAACAATGAAATTAGGGCATTTCCTCACATTAAAAAACAAACAAACAAACTCAAAATTGATTACAGACATAAATGTAAGACCTGAAAACAAAACTCCCAGAAGAGAATAAAGGTGGAACACTCTGACGTATATTGTAGTGATATTTTTTGAATCTGTTTCCTAACACAAAAGAAATAAAGGTAAAAATAAACAAATGGGGCCTAATTAAAGTTTTTGCACAGCAAAGGAAACAACAAAATGAAAAATTTGTGAAATTAGAGAAAGTATTTGCAAATGATATGACCAATAAGAGGTTAATATCCAAAATATATAAACAGCTCCAATATAAAAAAAAACTAACATAATTAAGATATGGCCAAAAACCTAGGTAGACATTTTTCCAAAGAAGACATACGGATAGCCAAAAGACATATGAAAAAATGTTCAATATCACTAATCATCAGAGAAATGTAAATCAAAATCACAATAAGATATCACCTCATACCTGTCAAAATGGCTATTATCAGGAAGTCTAAATATAAAAAATGAGATGAGGACACAGAGAAAATGAAACCCTAGTACACAGTTGTTGGGACTGTAAATTGTAGTCACTATGGAAAATGGTATGGAGTTTCCTCAAAGAATTAAAAGTAGAAGCTTCACTACTGGGTATATATCCAAAGAAAACAAAAATACTAATTTGAAAGGATATATTCACCCCAATGTTCAAGGCAGCATTATTTATATAGCTGTTGCTAAGTCACTTCAGTCGTGTCCGACTCTGTGCAACCCCATAGACGGCAGCCCACCAGGCTCCCCCGTCCCTGGGATTCTCCAGGCAAGAACAGTGGAGTGGGTTGCCATTTCCTTCTCCAATGCATGAAAGTGAAAAGTGAAAGTGAAGTTGCTCAGTCGTGTCTGACTCTTCGCGATCCCATGGACTGCAGCCTACCAGGCTCCTCTGTCCATGGGATTTTCCAGGCAACAGTACTGGAGTGGGGTGCCATCACCTTCTCCGATTTATATAGCTAATATGTTCTAATTAGCTATTATAAATAGCTAATATGCTTCCACAACCTAAGTACCCATCAACAGACACATGGGAAAAAAAGATATGGGAATTTAAGGAATTCTAATTCCTTGTTTCTTACATTGCTATGGACCAAGAAGTTTTATTCTGCACAAAAAGAAAAGTGAGATTAGAACTAAGAGTCAACACAGTCATTCCTGGCTCCCATCAAGAATCATACTGACTCCCCAGATAGAGATAACTGAATCATATATCTGGTTTTTCTCAGATGAAGCAGAAAATGCCAGAATTTAACATTTGCACATAATTTTTCCTGTATCTTCCATAAAGCATTTCAATCATTTTTTCAATCCACTGTTGAAAAGAATTTCTAATCAGGTTCATATTTATAGATGTTTGTTTCTAATCAGAGTATATAATTTTCCCCTGCATTCAAAAGACTGTGTGACATAATAAGAAATATATTTAGTCTTTCTCTCTGGCTCCTGTCATAAAGCTCCTAAAACCCTTGGAACTTCCTGAGTGATAGGAGTGTCTTTTGTCATTCATAAAGAGCCCCTTTAGAGCACAACAGAGTTTATACTAACAGATTACTTGGAGCTGAGTCCTGGATAGTTTACACTAATGAGATAACCTAAGGTGATGACCTAGGAACTGGTCACCAGAAAGACCAAGTAACTAGTTAGAGTTGGAACTTTCAAATCCATCTCCAACTTCTGGGAGAGAAAGAGAAGTGAGGGTTGGAGATTAAAGATCTACAACAATGCTTTAACAATGAGGGTTTGATGAGCTTCCAGGCTAGTAAACACTTCCATGTGGTGGGAGGGTGATGCCATCCAGATCCATGGGACAGAATCTCCTGTGTTTGGGACCCTTCTGGACCCCACTCCATGTACCTCTTCATCTGTATCCTTTATAATGTCTCTCATAATAAACTGGCAAACATAAATGTTTCTGAGTTTTGTGAGCCACTCTCACAAATTGATTAGTCCTGACGAGAGGGTTGTGGGAACCTCCAGTTTATAGGCAGTGATCAGAAGCACAGGTAACGACCTGATATAACAATTGGTGTTTAAAGTGAACATCCTTACCCTGTGGCACCTGATACCATCTCCAGAGAGATAGTGTCAGAATTGATTTCAATTTGTAGGACATCTAGTCCGTGTCTCCAGACAAAAATGCTTGGTGGTATGGGGGAAACAAACATATTGAAGTGTGTGAAGAATACTGAAGGCTATCCAAATACCACAGTAATAATTATTGCAGATAAAAATCATCTATGGATACTAAAATTAGTAGATGGCAGAACAAATTTGTATATTTGAATAGTCTCTAAGAATTTCCCCACAAGATACTTTTTCATTACGAATAGAAAAATAGAACCTTTATTGTAGAAAAAGATTGTTCTATCTCAGGGAATGCTATGCTAAGTCACTTCAGTTGTGTCCAACTCTGTGCGACCCCATGGACTGCAGCCCACCAGGCTCCTCTGTCCATGGGATTCTCCAGGCAAGAACAATGGAGTGGGCTGCCACTTCCTCCTCCAATGCATGAAAGTGAAAATTGAAAGTGAAGTCATTCAGTCGTGTCCGACTCTTAGCGACCCCATGGACTGCAGCCTACCAGGCTCCTCCATCCATGGGATTTTCCAGGCAAGAGTACTGGAGTGGGGTGCCATTGCCTTCTCCATTGGACAATGTTACTAACTCTTAATTATCATTTTATTGATGCTTTATGTGTAGGAGTAAAACTATAATTAAGCCAAATTACCACTGTATTTCACACATTCTTCATGAAATTGGGGGTTCAGGAAGGTCTTAGGGATCTTCTGAATTTTATTTTCATATCAGAATCAACAAGTAATACAGTTTATTTTAAAATATGCCTTCCTTTCATGAGAGCTTAACTCATTATGAAGTCATGATATTTTTTTAAAAACTGATTAGCAATTTTTGGTAAGGAAATTTAACCACTCTATTCAGGGAACTAAAATAAGTACAATTATACAATAAAAAACTTTATAATTACCAAAAAAAAGATTTTTTATTACAAAAGAAGCACTATTTGGGGGGTTTTTTGTTTCAAGGTTTTACTCTACTAATTAATTGAACTAAAAATCTACAAAGTAGTACTAGAACAAAAACCAAACCATGTCTTAGCTACAAAGATGAGAAATTAGTGACATAGCTTAGAAGAAGTGGTAATTGTGGAGGAGACAGTTAGTTACCACTCAGCATCTGTTCTGTCATTCTCCTGTAGTAGAAGAACTCATTATTAGAGAGGCATAGTGTTTCTCCTGCGTTAAGGGTGACTATTTGTTTCGGCCAGTGACATACACGGGCTAGCGTTGTATGGAAACTTCCTGAAAGTCTCCTTAAAAAGGAAAACAGTATCCCTTTCGTCCATCCTGTGGTATAGAATAAGAATATGATGGAAGAGCTCTAGCTCGATAAGGAGAGAAAAGACCATAGGGAGGATGGCATAATAAAATGGATGGACCCACCAGCCCATGTTCAGTGCAGCTCAGTTCAATCGCTCAGTCATGTCTGACTCTTTGTGACCCCGTGGATTGCAGCACACCAGGCTTCCCTGTCCATCACCAACTCCCAGAACTTGCTCAAAATCATGTCCATTGAGTCAGGAATGTTATCCAACCATCTCATCCTCTGTCATCCCCTTCTCCTCCCTGCTTCAATCTTTCCCAGCATCAGGGTCTTTTCCAATGAGTCAGTTCTTCGCATCAAGTGGCCAAAGTATTGGAGCTTCAGCTTCAGCATCAGTCCTTCCAATGAATATTCAGGACTGATTTCCTTTAGGATTGACTGGTTTGATCTTGCTGTCCAAGGGATTTTCAAAGGGTCTTCTCCCAACACCACAGTTCAAAAGCATCAATTCTCTCACATTCAGCTTTCTTTATGGTCCAACTTTCACATCCACACACTTCTACTGGAAAAACCATAGCTATGACTAGACAGACCTTTGTCAGTAAAGTAATGTCTGCCATACTAACCCTGGAACACCTAAACCCAGATCTATTCTATATGGCAGAGAAATAAATTTATACTTTATTAAACCATCATCGCTATGATGTACCTGTTACATGAAGTTCAACCTATTCCTAACTGATTCAGGAACATTACCAGAAAAGAGATGCAAAGGACTTTTATATTAACATCTTAGCAGACAATTATGACTCAGTGATAATTGAGAAAGAAAGCAAAGAAGAAATGTAGATCTTAGGGAATAGCATAAAATGGAGGATAAAAAATGAAGGCAGGAACTGGTTTTGAATGAGTTATATTAGACGGTCACTGCAAAGTCCTTTAGTATCAGTATAATGGGGGAGAGGGCATAGAAGAATAATCTCTAGAATTACAATCTATTAAATACATTAAGATGAAAAAGGAATCATACTTAAATTCACCACTTTAAATTCTCTACAGTCCATGGGGTTGCAGAGAGTCTGACATGACTGAGCAACTAAGCACAGCATATGTATGGATGTGAGAGTTGGACCATAAAGAAAGCTGAGCACCGAAGAATTGAAGAATTGATGCTTTTGAACTGTGGTGTTGGAGAAGACTCTTGAGAGTCCCTTGGACTGCAAGGAGATCAAACCAGTCAACCTTAAAGGAAATCAGTTCTCAACATTCATTGGAAAGACTGATGCTGAAGCTGAAGCTCCAATACTTTGGCCACCTGATGTGAAGAACTTACTCATTGGAAAAGACCCTGATGCTGGGAAAGATTGAAGGCAGAAGAAGAGAGAGACAGAGGATGAGATGGTTGGATGGCATCACTGACTCAATAGACATGTTTGAGCAAGCTCTGGGAATTGGTGATGGACAGGGAACCCTGGCGTGCTGCAATCCATGGGTTGCAAAGAGTAGGACATGACTGAGCAACTGAACTGATTGAACATAGTATAAAGTGGGTATACTAGACTATGAACATTATTCCTTTTGTCTACCCAGGTAATTCCTTCCCCCCACCCCTTTCTTCAGATTCCTTTGGGAACTGCTCCTTGACTCTATGTGTTACTACTGGGGCTGCTGACCATAGAGGTGGGCACACAGGACCTGGAATTGAGATACAGACCATGAGAGAGAGCTCTTTATTTCCTCCACAGCAATTGCTTAACCATGAGGATGTGAGTCTGAAGCCTCTGAAGGTATTTGTCTGCCACTAGGAGAAAATCTCGGATAAAGCAATGGCACCCCACTCCAGTACTCTTGCCTGGAAAATCCCATGGATGGAGGAGCCTGGTAGGCTGCAGTCCATGGGGTCGCTAAGAGCCAGACATGACTGAGCGACTTCACTTTCACTTTTCACTTTCATGCATTGGAGAAGGAAATGGCAACCCACTCCAGTGTTCTTGCCTGGAGAATCCCAGGGATGGGGGAGCCTGCTGGGCTGCTGTCTATGGGTCACACAGAGTTGGACATGACTGAAGTGACTTAGCAGCAGCAGCAGCAGGAGAAAATCTATTTGAAGAATAAAATAAAGCAAACCAAGAGATGGAGAAAGTCTTGACAGTGGTATTTGAGTCTCTGGTTGCAGTCTTTCCTTTAGATCTACCCTAGGACTTCTCAATTACATAAGCCAATAAATCTTTTTGAAAGTGAATGAGTGAAAGTGAAAGTCACTCAGTTATGCATGACTCTTTGTGACTCCATGGACCGCAGTCCACCAGGCTCCTCTCACCATGGAGTTCTCCAGGCAAGAATACTGGAGTGGGTAGCCATTTTCTTCTCCAGGGGATCTTCCCAAGCCAGGGATCAAATCTGGGTCTCCTGCATTGAAGTAGGATTTTTTACCTTCTAAGTCACCAGGGAAGTCCAATATAAATCCTTTTAGGGGGTTCAATTTCTCTCATTTGCAATCAGAAGTGTCCCGAGTGTAATGCAAAAGATCTAGAAGATAATATTGTCTCTATTTTGAGTCCTATAAAGAAAGAGTAATTTGAAAAAATATAATTCCCTCTCTTCCTATCGGGGAAGTAGAAAGGATATTTGGGCACCAATTCACAAAAGATGAAGCACTAAAAAAAGTTCAAAAAGTAGATTAGTTTTAAAAGTAAAGGAAATGCATCTTCTCTAAGCATCAAAGGAACTAGGCTTGCAAAAAGTTGTGACGTTAACAATTGCTTGAATAAGTCAAAAGCAGAAGTAAAGACTTAGATTTAAGCTATACCATAGGAAATTCATGTCTGATATAAGAATTTCCTGGGCTTCCCAGGTGGCACTAGTGGTAAAGAACCCACCTGCCAATGCAGGAGACAAAAGGGACTCAGGTTCAATCCCTGGGTTGGGAAGATCCACTGGAGGAGGGCATGGCAATCCATTCCAGTATTCTTGCCTGGAAAATCCCATGGACAGAGGAGCCTGGTGAGCTACAGTCCATAAGGTTGCAAAGTGTCGAACACGACTGGAGCGACTTAGCACACAGCACATAGGAAATTCATGTTTGATGTAAGAATTTCCTAGTAGAAAATAAATAATTGAATGTTTCATAAGATTAATTTTTTAAAAAAAGATTAGAATCTGGCTTGCTTGACATAGTATAAAGTTTAAATAACATTGTAATAAAAGTAAAGAATCAGACACAACTGAAGCAACTTAGCACAGCACAAAAATAAAGGCATCCATTCTAGTCATGTCGATCATTATCTGTCTATACGATCTTAAGTTCTCTGTACCCCTGGTTTTTCACCTCTAACACAAGCATCTCTTTCACCTCTAAATTGTGACTAAGCATTCAAAGCTCATTTTGGTCTCACAATTACATCTTTGTAAACTACCAACATATATGCGCTTAGAAAATTATGACAAATAAACAGGATAGATTTCAAATCATTAATTTGAGAATAATATTGGGTAGAATTTGGTGATGTTCATTTTAAAAATTATTTTTCCAACTACATTATGCACTTCATTTTTTTATTGTCATGTACTCTTAAATCTACTAACTCTACAGACTAACTCTCTTTTCAACTTCAGACACATATCTAGGAATCCATTCATAACTTGGGACCTCTTCTTAAAAAGTTTTCATTGTAGTAAAATATACAACATGAAATTTACCATTTTAACCATTTTTATTTTTTAATTGTGGTGAAAAATACATACAATTTACCATCTGAACCATATTTACTTGTACAGTGCCAGTGGCATTAAGTACGCTTACAGTGTTGCACAACCATCTATCTAGAACTCTTTTCACCTTGCAAAACTGATATTCCATTGTAATAATATTCCATTTTAATTATAGAACATATTTTGCCTATCCATTCATCTATTGATGGACATTTGGTTTGTTTCTACCTTCTGGCTATTGTGAAATAATGCTGTTATGAACACCACTGTAAAAGTATCTGTTCAAGTCCCTGTCTTCAATTATTTTGGGACTATACCCAGAAATAGAATTTCTGAATCATATGGTAATTTCAAATTTAATTTTTCTGAGGAACCACCATATTGTTTTCCACAGCAGCTGCACCATTTTATTATTCTAATCATCAGTGCACAAGGGCTCCAGCTTGGGAAAACGTTTATACATTAAAGTAGTAATTATTTTTAAAATAATATACCGTGCTTCCAAAACAAACATTGAAATGATCATCTAAAACACCACCATGCTAATACAACTATCATTTAAAAAAATCCAAGTGTTTTCTCACTTGTATATTTTTACAGAATTACACTTTACATAACTTTTGTTTTCACATTATAAATCTAAGCATTTTCCATATTAGAGCACAATTAACATTTTAATGTTTGAATTACATTCAACTAAAGAGAAATATTTTCTTAATCATACCTTTGAATATTCAAATTGCTTCCAATTTTATATCACAAGAAATATGCAATAAACACATACAGATATAAATCCTTTTTCTTCTGTTGAATATTTTCCATGCTGCTGCTGCTGCTGCTGCTAAGGTGCTTCAGTCGTGTCCAACTCTGTGCAACCCCGTAGACGGCAGCCCACCAGGCTCCCCCGTCCCTGGGATTCTCCAGGTAAGAACACTGGAGTGGGTTGCCATTTCCTTCTCCAATGCATGAAAGTGAAAAGTGAAAGTGAAGTCGCTCAGTTGTGTCCGACTCTTAGCGACCCCATGGACTGCAGCCTACCAGGCTCCTCCATCCATGGGATTTTCCAGGCAAGAGTACTGGAGTGGGGTGCCATTGCCTTCTCTGGAATATTTTCCATAGGAGGTATTAATCAGCTAAAAGTTATGCACTTTTTATAGAAGTGTTGATAAATATCACTAATTTTTTTTTTTTAACAAAGGGATTATATACTTTTGCTTCACCCCAGCACTCTCACCAGAAGCTGTGATGGGTAGTATTGTTATCCTTCTTTATATCACTAATTCTCTAACATTTATCACCTTATAAACACATAAAACATGTTTACTAATGGCATTCATGAATTAATGAGAATGCCATTTAATTGAATCCTATCACTGAATCTTATTTTGTTTGTTAAAATAAGAGAAACCTCTTGTGGCTCAGCTGGTAAAGAATCCGTCTGCAATGTGGGTTCCCTCCCTGGGTTGGGAAGATCCCCTGGAGAAGGGAAAGGCTACCCATTCCAGTATTCTGGCCTGGAGAATTCCATGGACTATATAATCCATGGGCTCGCAAAGAGTTGGACACGACTGAGCGACTTGCACTTTACACTAGTACATTTTGGACTGGTTTAAACTATTTTAACACAATTAAAAATTCAGCCTTCAAGTCAGGAGGTCCATAAAAAATGACAATATGTAGGCCTTCTTGGCATTTAAACATTTTTCTATGCATTTCTAATGTGTAAGTCTTCCTGGTATTTAAACATTTTCCTATACATTTCTAAATGTAACATAATTCCACTCAATTATAACCTTTCTTTCTAAACATAAAATATGATTGTGGGACCACTTTCCTAACTTCCCACAGTTTATAGTATTAGGTAAAAATAGATTCTATTTCAGCATTTATGTATAAGAAAATGAAACAGTATCAACCACACTCACCTTATCATGACCAAAATGTAATTGGCTCTAAGTTTTGTTTGTTCTTTGGTCTTGTGAATTTTCTATTGATTAAACAGTTGAGTCCTTTGACATTAAATGTGCTTCTTTCTATCTTTCTATCTGCAAAACTGACTAGCACAAAAAAGGATCTACACATGGTAGGTATCAGTAAAAATTCTGGTATATTTATTATGCTATATATTTTCTACTTGATCTAGTTGAGAATAGTTTTAAAGAATCAAGATAAAAATAAATTATATATGCATTAAAAATACACATGACAAAGATCCCCTCTTTATGTTAAAGTAGTAGAATAAAACTATCAGATGAAAAGGAAGCTTTAAACTCTCCTGACGCTCAAGGTAGTATTCAATTCTTCTTCATAGATTGTAAATTATAATGGGAATGTTACTAGAACTGTCAAATTCTTCCCAAAGCAATCTTCAAGCTAATCAACATAGACAATCACCCTTTCCATTTCTATAGCAATAAGAAAATGTTAAGCAATATCTTTTGACTATCTTGAAAATTGCTTAGTTGGAGGCTTTATTTTTAAATGCAATAAGCCTGAAATATTTAACACAATTTGCAATACAACCTAGAGAAAGAATGAAACATTTGGTAAATTTTTCCTAATTGTTTCTGATTGATGCCTGGGTAGCTCCAGCACTTCTCCTTCTTGAAAATCACCTCTGAGGATTTCAAATCTTTTGACCACTGCTTTTAATCAAAGAGGCTAAACATAAAATAATTGGACTATTATGTGGCAAAAATCCTAACAACACTGGCTTTCACAATTTTATTTAATTGACCTTAAAGAGATATTCCTCAGAAAGTAAATTGTTGGCACTTAATGAACTCTGATAAAGGTGACATGTTACCCGATGTTAACATTGACAGAAATCTCTCTTTCAGGAAAAGTGGTCAATAATGAAGTTTTTTCCAATGATAATTTAGTTTAGTTTAGTTTTCCAATGATAACTATGTTTGCTTAGGTCCGCTTAACAATAAATAAAACTTGCTCTTTTGTTAAAGCATTGTTACCTACAAAACTCATATAGCTTAAAACAAAATGCACACACAAAATTATCATCGCCTGTCTTTATTTCCACCCATACCATGAGACTTTTAACACATAAATAACACAAAAGCAGAAATACAGAATTAAATGGAAATTCAAGAAATGCAGCCTAGTCTCTTAAAAGGAGGAAAGTGAAGTCTGGAGAGTTTATATGTCTTGTTCAATGTCAAGTTATTGAGTTTCTCGCAGAGAGTGAATTATAGTTCAGATCTCATTATTTCTGATTAAATATGCTTTCTATAGTTCATGAAAATCACTGGCCTTGCCCTTCACACTAAGAGCACTGTTTTCTTAATTTTCCACTATTTTAATCTGTAATAAAGTTCCCACATCCATTTATCCAACATGGAAGAAGAAAGCAAATATTGAGTTCATGCTTTGGTTAGGAGTAAGGAAAATATTGCTTTAGTAAATGGAGGTTATGAAAAGAGGGCAAAATATTTCAGAATGTTGTCAGGTAGAGCTGCTTTTATTTCTGAATAGGAGTCATACTCTTTGGGAGGAGACAGTAATGGATGGAATATTGGTGCTATAGTTGAAAGGAGGAGAAAACCAGCTCAAGACCCTCCTCATTGTTCTTAAAGACTGTTCAGTCTAATAAGGCAAACCTATTCGCTGTATGCATCAGGAGAAAAAGGAATAAATTCTCCTTCTGGAAGAATCCATATTACCTTCAGGTTTGTATTTTTAATATGTACTATAATTTTAAAGAAAAGGTATACTGGAGAAAAGAGACATATATGAACAAAGGAAGTCTTTATAGAGTAAATGTAACTTTGGGCATATCAACATACAGAAACAAGTGGCCAAGGGATCCTGGATTGTGGAATTCAGAGTGGATGCCTCTACACTAACTGGGCCATTCAGGGGGAAAAAAATGTTTCATTTAATTTTTTTTAGTAGAGAGTATGAGTATTTGCTTGGTTTTACTACATGTATTAGGAAGAGCATATATGCATTTAAAAGAAAGCTTCTCTCTAAAATTTTATTCATTATTGTTGCATGGAGAAAAGGTTATAAGGAAAAAATCCATAATCCAGTTTTATATAAAAACCACAAATAAAATAAATTTTTCCTTAATAAATGGTTATTTCCACAAGTAAAGGCATCTCTTTCTTGCATGCTGCTATTTACTGATGTAGACATTTCTCACTAATTACAAAGTCTTTTAGGAGAAAAATTTCTATGTAAAAACATGAATCTAGTATTTGGCTTGAAAATTATAGACAGAATTTTTTAATAATTGTTCTGATATTCATTTCTATACACTTGGTTTTCATTTAAACCAAGAACCTAAAAAGCAGATCTAATAATATTTTAATGATTAGCATAAATTTTATTAAAAATTGTTATGTTTAAAATAATATTGCTAAAGACAACACATATGAAAGTTTCTTCCATTAATACCTAGTCATTGCTGGTTCAATAAAATAGGATTCCCATGTATTTTATTTTATAAGTTATATACAACATATACTTTTGATATATAAGTATTTTACATCTATATCTGTATGTATATACTAATATATGTATATTTTATGTATATACTAAAATTAGGATTTTATATCTTACATTAGAAAGAAATCCTAATAATCTTGAGCATGTATTCATAAATTCAGTAAATATTCTCATTTAGCATAAAATGAACTAACTTTAAGGATTCCTATTGATATAACACCAAAATGGTCAATATTCTAGGCAGTCTCTGGGCTCAAAATTTACCAGTACACCAAATGACTTATTGTAACTTTTAACTGTAATATAACACTAAAAACTAATATAGCTTTTCTCCCTAGGAAAGCATCATTGCTGTAATTTATTCACAGAAACTAGTAACTATATTTTTTAATTATTCTTTGGATAAAAGTGTTATTATAAAAACAAAAATCCACTATGCCAGTTTTCTAGTTATATAGCAGCTTGATGGGTTTGAGGGAGGGTATTTTTGATTGTCAATTTATTTTTGTTTGCTGGCTATTTTATTAAGATTATCAAAGCTACACATATTGATTAAAAATATATTACCAGCACAAGAGTAATGGTAAAAAGTAAAAGTCCCCTTCCTATCAAACCCCAGTTAACCTCTTTAGAGGTTGAATTCTATCAGTTTCCTATGTGTCTATTAAAGGTAAGTATATACAAAGCATGCTCATGCATACATTTACTTTTTATATAAGATCACAGTAATTTAAAAAAATTTTACTTAGAAGTTGGACATGCCAAAAATGTACATTCTTTTAAATGTATTTAAAACTATCCCCTATTTAAGGATGTTTTGCATTTTGCTATTGCAAATGTTCTAAGTACATCTTTGTACAAATATCATTACATACTTAGGTGAGATATCTGTAAAGGAAGATATCTGTAAGGTATTTCTATAGATAAAACTTTTATCAAAGGGAACTGCATTTAAAATTTTGCTTGATAGAGTCAAGTTTCATATGTACCTCTAAAATGCCATCCCACCAAAGTTGATTATTGTTGATATTGTTATTTATATTTGATGTACAACTGTATTTGCCAAATATGGTTTCATTTCCCCTAAATTATTTATCTGTGCTGCTAAGTCACTTCAGTCGTGTTCGACTCTGTGCGACCCCATAGACGGCAGCCCACCAGGCTCCCCCGTCCCTGGGATTCTCCAGGCAAGAACACTGGAGTGGGTTGCCATTTCCTTCTCCAATGCATGAAAGTGAAAAGTGAAAGTGAAGTCGCTCAGTCGTGCTGACTCCTAGCGACCCCATGGACTGCAGCCCACCAGGCCGCTCGGTCCATGGGATTTTCCAGGCAAGAGTACTAGAGTGGGCTGCCACTGCCTTCTCCAATGAGTAACTTCCAATTTTCATGTTTTAAATATGAAGAGGGCATATTTTAAACCTGAAGAGGGCATCACAATGCAAGCTCTAGGAAATAATTCTAACCAGTGGACATTTCCATTCAACAGCAATAGTATCATGAGTCTGGAGACACTATGAGAGGGTATATTACCTTTACGCAAATTATACCCAACTCTCCCTCACTGTCACATTCTTACTTAAATACAACTTCAAATGGAAATTTTATCAGAGAATTTATTTACTGCATTTCCTTATACTAGATTCATTCTAGGAAACTGAAAATAATGTTCACACAATTCTAAACAATTGGTTCACTTATAAGCAAAAAAGTTAGCAGGCAAATGCCAGGAAAAGAACATTTACTTGAGGCTACCAACTTCAGTTTTAGCTTTAGAAATTAATATTACTAATAAGACATTGTAATTGTTGGTAAAACTGTCAATAAAAGAAGTTAACTAATGTTCCAAACTTAATACAGGAGACCAGGGATAAAGATTTTGAAATCTGCACAGTCAACACTTAATTATATATGCCAAAATAAAGGAAAATCATTATTAATTCATGTGGAATATAATTTAATTTTCATAAAGATTAAAATTGTAAATATGCCCATCGATATTTACAGAGTTTGGTTACTCTTAAAATTTGATCTTTTAGTGAAGTTATATTCACAAACTTTTACAAAATGTAACAACATGAAAACACTTTTAAATACTTCAATTTAGTAATTTTTCAGGCTACCAATAATTGTTCTCTTTTTAAATGACTCTAAAGTAAGTTCCAGTGGTGATAGCTTTTTAAAACAATATTAATTGAAAAGTTCTAAAATTTAAAAAATCTAAGCTATGAAGTTACTGATGTGAAATAATTAAATTTAAAAACTGCATAATAAAATTCAAAATTCTTCATCAAAATCAAAACCTGAGAAATTTTATCTATTCACCCTACACTTCTCACAAGAATTACTGTAAGATTTTCAGAACTATAATTTAAAATGCATTGTCTTTTATAACAAAGCATAAAACCAATTAATGGCAAAGCTATGATTACATTATATATTATTTGATGATTCTACTTATAAATACTTATGTGGTCTGAGACTTCTTTCTATAACAAAGAAAGTTTCAGTAGGAAACTGCAGTTAACTATTGGTTACTCCCTGTCTTTAATGTTGCCTAACCCACATGCCTGTAAATATGCCAGAACATTAAAATTTCTACTGATCACATAAACCCATTCACTTAATATATATTTATTATATATACAATATACATTTATTATACAACATACATTATATATATAATATATATTTATTATATATACAGTATACATTGTAATATATAATATACATTATATACATGAAATATACGTTTCATACATATACAATATAAAATTTCTACCGATCACATAAACCCATTCACTTTGTATACATTTACATGCATATCATTATCTGTGATACAAAACCAATGAGATGAATTTCAATGGAAATCCATCATTTTATAGTCCCTTTCTTCTCTCCTGATGCTTTTCTTTGCAGTCAATAATATCCAAACCTTGGCATTCTCTTCCAATCTTGTGATTTCAACTTTATTTTAAATGTAGAATACTCCCAAATCTCTGTCTCTATCTCTATGACCTCACTCCCAAAGTCCAATCATATGTTTCTAACAAGACATATCTCATAAGCCTATCAATCACGTCTCAAAATGGATTATCTTCTTCTGTGCTTTACCTGAGTTGTTATTGCTATTTAGTTGCTACTCTTTGCAACCCCTAATCTGCAGCACACCAAGCTTCCCTGTCCCTCACTATCTCCCTGAGTTTGCTCAAACTCATTTCCATTGAGTCAGTGATGCCATCCAACTGTCTCATCCTCTGTTGCCCTCTTCTCCTCTGGCCTTCAATCTTTCCCAGCATCAGGGTCTTTTTCAAAGAGTCGGCTCTTCCCATCAGGTGACCAGAGTATTGGAGCTTCAGCTTCTGCATTAGTCCTTCCAATGAATATTCAGGACTGATTTCCTTTAGAATGGACTGGTTGAATCTCCTTGCAGTCCAAGGGACTCTCAAGAGTCTTCTCCGGCACCACAGTTCCAAAGCATCAACTCTTTGGCATTCAGCCTTTTTTATGGACCAGCTCTCACATCTTTACATGACTGCCAGAAAACCAGTAACTTTGACTATATGGGCCTTTGTCAGCAAAGTGATGTCTCTGCTATTAAATATGCTACCTAGGTTTATCATAGCTTTTCTTCCAAGGAGCAAGCATCTTTTATTTTCGTGGCTGCAGTCAATATCTACAGTGATTTCTGAGCCCAAGAAAATAAAATCTATCATTGTTCCCACGTTTTCCCATTTTTTTACCATTAAGTGATGTGACCAGATGCCATGATCTTCATTTTTTGAATGCTGAATTTTAAGCCAGCTTTTTTGCTCTCTTCTTTCACCTTCACCAAAAGGCTCTTTAGACCTTTCTTGCTTTCTGCCATTAAGGTGTTATCATCTGCATTTCTGAGGTTGTTGGTATTTCTCCTGGCAATCTCGATTCCAGGTTGTCAGTCATCCAACTTGGCATTTTGCACGATGAACTCTGCATATACGTTAAATAGTCAGGGTGACAATATACAGCTTTGATGTATTCCTTTCTCAATTTTGAATCAGTCTGTTGTTCCATGTCCAGTTCTACTTCTTGACCTGCATACAGGAGGCAGGGAAGGTGGCCTGGTATTCCCATCTCTTGAAGAATTTTCCACAGTTTATTATGATCCACACAAGCAAAGGCTTTAGCATAGTCAATGAAGTATATATTTTTTGGAATTCCTTTACTTTTTCTATGATCCTGTGGATGTTGGCAATTTGATCTCTGGTTCCTTTGCCTTTTCTAAATCCAGCTTGAACATCTGGAAGTTCTTGGATCACATACTGCTGAAGCCTAGTTTGAAGGATTTTGAGCATGACCTTGCTAGCATGTGAAATGAGTGCAAATGTACAGCAATTTGAACATTCTATGGCATTGCCTTTCTTTGGGATTGGAATGAAAACTGACCTTTTCCAATCTGTGGCCACCGCTGAGTTTTCTGAATTTGCTGGCATATTGAGTGCATCACTTTCACAGCATCATCTTTTAGGATTTTAAATAGCTCAGCTGGAATTCCATCAGCTCCACTAGCTTTGTTCATAGTAATGCTTCCTAAAGTCCACTTGACTTCACACTCCAGGATGTCTAGCTTTAGGTGATTGACCACACCATTGCGGTTATCCAGGTCATTAAGACATTTTTTTGTACAGTTCTTCTGTGTATTCTTGCCACCTCTTCTTAATATCTTCTGCCTCTGTTAGGTCCATACCATTTTTGTCCTTTATTGTTCCCATCTTTGCATGAAATGTCCCCTTGGTATCTCTGATTTTCTTGAAAATATCTCTAGTCTTTCCCATTATATTGTTTTCCTTTATGTCTTTGCACTGTTCAATAAGAAGGCTTTCTCATCTCTCCTTGCTATTCTCTAGAACTCTGCATTCAGTTGGGTATTATCTTTCCCTTTCTCCTTTGCCTTTTGCTTCTCTTCCCAGCTACTTATAAGGCCTTCTCAGACAATCACTTTGTCTTCTTGCATTTTTCTTGGGAATAGTTTTGGACACCACCAACTGTACCATGTTACAAACCTACATCCATAGTTCTTCACACACTCTATCAGATCTAATCCCTTGAATCTGTTTGTCACCTCCACTGTATAAGCATAATGGATTTGATTTAGGTTATATCTGAATGGCCTAGTGATTTTCCCTACTTTTTTCAATTTGAGCCTGAATTTTGCAATAAGGAGCTGAACATCTGAGCTCCAGGTCCTGTTTTTGCTGACTGTATAGAGCTTCTCCATCTTTGGCTATAAAGAATATAATCAAACTGATTTCAGTATTGACCATCTGGTGATGTCCCTGTACAGAGTTGTCTGTGTGTTGTTGGAAGAGGGTGTTTGCTATGACCAATGCGTTCTCTTGGCAAAACTGTTAGCCTTTGCCCTACTTCATTTTGTACTCCATGGCCAAACTTGCCTGTTATTCCAGGTATCTCTTGACTTCCTACTTTTGCATTCCAGTCCCCTATGACAAAAGGACATCTTTTTTGCTGTTAGTTCTAGAAAAAGTCTTGTAGGTCTTCATAGGACTGTTCAACTTCATCTTCTTTGGCATTAGTAGTTGGGGCATAGACTTGGATCACTGTGATGTTGAATGGTTTGCCTTGGAAATGAATGGAGATCATTCTGTCGTTTTGAGATTGCATCCAAGTACTGTATTTCAGACTCTTTTGTTGACTATGAGGGCTACTCCATTTCTTCTAAGGGATTCTTGACCACAGTAGTAGATATAATGGTCATCTGAATTAAATTTGCCCATTCCTGTCCATTATTTACTTTAGAATACTTTATGGTCAGACTTTGTAGTCACCCAGTTTCAAAGCTGGGTTCATCCTATTTTTTTTAGGTCTCCTTACCACTGCACCCCATTCTTAGCCAAATGCAACACTTTAACAAATTTTAGTATTCTATTCGTCTGCCCTGAAAGTTCAACTTTATAATTCCCAAGGCCATTTCACCTCTCTTTAACCTGTGATGCAGACCTGCATGGTTTTTTCATACCCATGGTCAGATCACGGTCAGAGATCTCTGGGAAATGGGGAAGAGTTAGGGGTTTATGTGTGGTAGCTTTTTTCCCCTCACTTTTAGGCAAGAGGAGTGACTTGGGTATAAACTGCCTTACACAGGCAATATCATTACACAAAAAAATGTATGCCATGATAATATATGGATAAACATCTTCTCTTAAAGAAGCAGCTCCATATTGTTAATGTTTCATTTTATGTGAATCAGCAGAATAAGAGAGAAAATATGGATCTTGGAGACATGCAGATATGTGCCCAGTTCCAGATCTTAACTGTATTTTACTTTTCTGAAGCTTGGATTGCTTATTTGAAATGAAAAAAACAATAAGCTACCTCATAAGGTTAAGACTAAATAAAGCACTTGTGTACCTGGCTCTATGTATGATCTCAATATTCGTTGAATGGAAACATGAATATATCCCTACCTGGGTCACCTCTGCCACACTTTCATCCAGCTAATTTCTACTTATCTTTTGAAACTCAACTGCATTCATTTCAATTTCCCCAGAATGATTTCTGTATTTCTGTAGCTCAGGTACATATCTGCTTATCATACCCTTTGTAATTACTGATGTCCTTATTGGTTTCCCAAGTCATATTTTGGTAAATTCCTTGAGGATAGGGGTCATATTTGACTTTGTATTTGCAGCAATCAGTGTGGTTTCTGGAAAATAGCATCCACTATTTCAACAAATACTGAATCAATATATACAAGTAACCAAAGACCTTGTACCATAAGTTTTATTAATTTTATTCTAAAAAAGTAAAACGTACAAATATATTGGGAAAAAAAATTAAGCACCAACTATCTAGAGCAGGTATTTCAACAACAAAAATGTTCATTCTGGTTGCACACATGCTGAGTCACTTCGTTCATGTTGATTCCTTGTGACCGCATGTACTACAGCCCTCCAGGCTCTTCTGTCCATGGGATTATCCAGGCAAGAACACTGGAGTGGGTTGCCATTTCCTTCTCCAGGGGATCTTTCCAACCCAGGGATTGAACCCACATCACTTTGGGTCATATGTAATGTGGGTGACAAAAAATGGGAATTATAAATAGAGCCTTTGTGCATCTAGACAATTGTCCATCGACTCAGTGATGCCATCCAACCATCTCGTCCTTTGTCATTTCCTTCTCCTCCTGCCTTCAGACTTTCCCAGCATCAGGGTCTTTTCTCATGAGTCGGCTCTTCACATCAAGTAGGCAAAGTATTGGAGCTTCATCTTCAGCATCAGTCCTTCCAATGATTATTCAGGACTGATTTCCTTTAGGACTAACTGGTTGGATCTCCTTGCAGTCCAAGCGACTCTCAAGAGTCTTCTTTGACACCACAGTTCAAAAGCATCAATTCTTTGGTGCTCAGCTTTATGGTACAACTCTCACATCTATTTATGACTACTGGAAAAACCATAGCTTTGACTAGATGGAACTTTTTTGGCAAAGTAATGTCTCTGTATTTTAATATGTTGTCTAGGTGGGTCATAACTTTTCTTCCAAGGAGCAAGCGTCTTTTAATTTCATGGCTGCAGTCACCATTTGCAGTGATTCTGGAGCCCAAGAAAATAAAGTCTCTCACTGTTTCCATTGCTTCCCCATCTATTTGCCATGAAGTGATGGGACCAGATGCCATGATTTTAGTTTTCTGAATGCTGAGTTTTAAAACAACTTTTTCACTCTCCTCTTTCACTTTCATCAAGAGGCTCTTTAGTTCTTCTTCACTTTCTGCCATAAGGGTGGTGTCATCTGCATATCTGAAGTTATTGATATTTCTCCCGGCAATCTTGATTCCAGCTTGTACCACATCCAGCCCGGCATTTCACATGATATACTCTGCATATAAGTTAAATAATAAGGGTGACAATAAAGGAGACTTGACGTACTCCTTTTCTGATTTGGAACCACTCTCTTGTTCCATGTCCAGTTCTAACTGTTGCTTCTCGACCTTCATACAGATTTCTGAGAAGGCAGATAAAGTGGTCTGGTATTCCCATTTCTTTAAGAATTTTCCACGGTTTGTTGTGATCCACAGAATCAAAGGCTTTAGCATAGTCAATGAAGCAGAAGTAGACTTTTTATGGCACTCTCTTGCTTTTTCAATGATCCAATAGATGATGGCAATTTGATCTCTGGTTCCTCTGCCTTTTCTAAATCCAGCTTGAACATCTGGAAGTTCATGGTTCACATACTGTTGAAGCCTGGCTTGGAGAATTTTGAGCATTACTTTGCTAGCACGTGAAATGAGTGCAATTGTGTGGTAGTTTGAACATTCTTTGGCATTGCCTTTCTTTGAGATTGAAATGAAGACTTTACCAGTCCTGTGGCCACTGCCGAGTTTTACAAATTTGCTGGCATATTGAGTGCAACACTTTCACAGCATCATCCTTCAGGATTTGAAATAGCTCAACTGGAATTCCATCACCTCCACTAGCTTTCTCACAGTGATGCTTTGTAAGGCCCACTTGACTTCGTATTCCAGGATGTCTGGCTCAAGGTGAGTGATTACACCATCATGGTTATCTGGGTCATGAAGATTTTTTTGTATACTTCTGTGTATTCTTGCCACCTCTTCTTAATATCTTATGCTTCTATTAGATCCATACCATTTCTGACCTTTATTGTGCCCGTCTTTGCATGAAATGTTACCTTGGTATCTTGAATTTTCTTGAACAGATTTCTTCTCTTTTCCTTATTTCTTTGCATTGTTCACTGAGGAAGGCTTTCTTACCTCTCCTTGCTATTCTTTGGAACTCTGCATTCAGATGGGTATATCTTTCCTTTTCTCCTTTGCCTTTCCCTTCTCTTCTTTTCTCAGCTATTTGTAAGGCCTCCTCAGACAACCATTTGCTGTTTTTGCATTTCTTTTTCTTGGGGATGGTCTTGATCACTGCTTTCTGTACAATGTCACGAACTTCTATCCATAGTTCTTCAGGCACTCTGTCTATCAGATCTAATCCCTTGAATCTACTTGTCACTTCCACTGTATAATCATAAGGGATTTGATTTAGGTCATACCTGAATGGTCGAGTGGTTTTCCTTACTTTCTTCAATTTAAGTCTGAACTTGGCAATAAGGAATTCATGATCTGAGCCACAGTCAGCTCTGGGTTCGAAGTAGGTAGTAAGTTAAATAACAAGTTTTGTTTATACATATTTCTCTGCCTGTCTCTAGTGATAAGGATGTCTTTCTACTTTCTAGTACAGGGAGGGTACCTTTCACATGGGAGCTTTAGTTCCTGGTTTCAGGGACACTGAGAGGAGGTTCAAAGGTCCCTCTGGCACCCACCACTCCTTTAGTAACTTTAATTCAAAATAATCAATATGACACTGGGGCATATTTTGAGGTGGCCTGCCCAAGGTCCAAGTAGTTTTAACTCAGGTTTCTGGATCGCAGAGCATCTACTCTTTACCACTCTATACTGACTTCCTAGGAGTAGCTGATGTGCTTCAAAGATGCTTAATGTGGTACCATGACCCATGATGACTGAAGTTATATCTTCCCCAAAAGACTGTAAAAGATTAGGGATGAACCAAATACATACTTCCTCTTGACAACAAACTAGGGAAAGTTCTATTTCCAAGTTATATCCTTGAAAGCAAGTATGTATGTATGTTAATGAAATGGGAACTGAGTTCTTGCCCTCAGATCCGAAGAAGGAAATCCACAAACACTCACAGTAGCAAGTGAATAGGATTTTTTAAAGAGGAAGAAAGTACAAAGCTCTCAGCATAGACATTGAGATGGGGTAAAGAGTCCCCCACAAGGCCAGACCTACAGTAGTTTTTATATCCTTCCTTAAATCATGTTATTTCTAACCAATCAAGTTAAAGGTCAAGATACTTAACAACTTTGTGACTTCTCTTTATTCTCCACTGGGGAAACAATGGAAACAGTGACAGACTTTATTTTTTTGAGCTCCAAAATCACTGCAGATGGTGACTGCAGCCATGAAATTAAAAGATGCTTGCTCCTTGGAAGAAAAGCTATGACCAATCTAGGCAGCATATTAAAAAGCAGAGACATTACTTTATCTACAAAGGTCCTATAGTCAAAGCTATGGTTTTTCCAGTAGTCATGTATGGATGTTAAGAGTTGGATGATAAATAAAGCTGCGTACCAAAGAATTGATGTTTTTGAGCTGTGGTGTTGGAGAAGACTCCTGAGAGTCGCTTGGACTGCAAGATCCAACCAGTTAGTCCTAAAGGAAATCAGTCCTAAATAATCATTGGAAGGACTGATGCTGAAGCTGAAACTCCAATACTTTGGATGAGAAGAACTGACTCATTGGAAAAGACCCTGATGCTGGGAAAGATTTAAAGCAGGATGGGAAAGATACAACAGAGGATGAGATGGTTGGATGACATCACTGAGTCAAGGGACATGAGTTTGGGCAAGCTCTGGAAGTTCGTGAGAGACGGGGAAGCCTGGTGTGCTGCAATCCATGGAGTAGCAAAGAGTCATACAGGCCTGAGCAACTTAACTGATCCTTGGATTAAGTCACCACTCTTTTTCATTCCTCCTGGCCATTTTACAATGGACCAGATGTATGGGTTTAAGATTAACAATCACCAGTTGCTTTTCCCTCACGCATATGGAACAGAAGCTAATTACTGCCCTCCCTTGCGACTCAGCTAGTGAAGAATCCGCCTGCAATGTGGGAGACCTGGGTTCCGATCCCTGGGTTGGAAAGGTTCCCTGGAGAAGGTAACTGGCTACCCACTCCAGTATTCTGGCCTGGGGAATTCCATGGATGGTACAGTCCATGGTGTCGCAGAGAGTCCAACACCACTGAGTGACTTTCACTTTCCCTGGATCTGGGTGCTGATAATTGATCAGACCAAAGACACATTCCAGAAATTCAGGACAATGGAGCAGGACGTTTATTGAAAAAAAGTCCAGAGGTCTCAGAGGTCTACACTGACTGCCTAGTAATTTCTACCTCATTATCGCCATGGATGGTGCAAAGGGTTTTCTTCCACATAATTTCAATAAACTACACTATTCCTCTGGATAGATTTGTATCTTTTTTTTATTAGCCTTGGCTTTCTTTTCAGTTCAGTCACTCAGTCCTGTCCGACTTTGCCACTCCATGGACTGCAGCACGCCAGGCTTCCCCATCCATCACCAACTCCCAAGCTTGTTCAAACTCATGTCCATGGAGTTGGTGATGCCATCCAAACATCTCGTCTTCTGTCCTCTCCTCCTCTTGCCTTCAATCTTTCCCAGCATCACTTCAGTCGTGTCCGACTCTGTGCGACCCCATAGACGGCAGCTCCCCAGGCTCCGCCGTGCCTTGTATTCTCCAGCCAAGAACACTGGAGTGGGTTGCCATTTCCTTCTCCAATGCATGAAAGTGAAAAGTGAAAGTGAAGTCGCTCAGTCGTGTCCGACTTCTAGCGACCCCATGGACTGCAGCCCACCAGGCCGCTCGGTCCATGGGATTTTCCAGGCAAGAGTACTGGAGTGGGGTGCCATTGCCTTCTCCGAGCAGCAATAATAGTCCGCCATTATTTAAAATATAGCTTTTTTAAAAAATTGGAAAACGTAACTTTGGCTGACTTTATTAATAAACAGATACCTTGGTGGCATGTTTCACTTATGGGTACTTTGGTTCATAGTATTTAAAATGCAGTCACAAATCCACTCCTGGGGGAAAAATACAATAAAGGGGCGACAGCGAACACGTATATGTATGAAGTATCACTTAAACGCATTTATTACCGTCAGTGTATTGGGTGGCGACGGCCAAAGTGCGGCTGTGGTTAACGTAGGTCGCGGGACCCTGAGCGGTTGAAGTCTCACTACACCCAGACTCGTCAGTCAAACCACTTACTGCTACACGCTCTCAAAATGGCGCCGGCTCTTAAAATCTCTCTATCAGCCTGAGCCCTCTACTCTCCGGAGGAACGTCGCGTCACCAGGGCAACGACGCTCTTGCGTAGAGGCGCGACGCGGGTGAAAGTTCAGAGCTAGAGCGGCGATCCCCCACCGCCGTTTCTGGGCTCTAGGCGAGGCCCGAGCCCACGCAAGTCCCATAGTCCCGGGGCACGCGAGCGTTGGCCCAGAGCTGGAGCGATCCGAGCGCGCCTCTCCCCACTCTCGGCCTTGCCTGGTCAGGCTGAGGCCCAGAGGTAACCTCAGGCCGAGGGGCGGGACGAGCCGAGCGCGCGGCCCGCCCCCGAGGTCCGTTCCGCGCCCTGGGGCGCCTGCTGGAGTTGACGTTAGCCATGGAAACGAGGTGCCGGTCGCGACGCCACCGCGGTGAGCTGGTTGCCGTGGCCGCCACAGTTCCTCTGCCTTGGCGTTCGGACCGCAGGCAGCCTTCCGGCGGGAGCGCGCACCCCGGGTATACCTGCAGAAGTGCCCTCACCGGGATGCCTTCGCTTCGCCTCTTCCCTCAGGTGACTCCAGGTACGTTGGATCCCTGATACCCACCTTGGCCGCCTTAATTTCCAAGCCTATGCAGAGTGATGATTGCATTTTTTAAGACATGAGATGAGCTCTGTCTCTAGAGTTCATCAATCTGGTGTGCTTTTAACTTCTTTCGTAAGGCTTCTTTAGACTGTTGAATTTTAGTATTTTATTTTTGAGAGATACTTGGGAAATGGAAAATGGCCCTTTCAGTCTTGGTTTAGGAATGGGCTTGTTAGCCAACTAAAGATTACGAACTATGGCCCTTACTACTGTATTAATTTTCTCCTTTTCTCCACTTTTGCTCTAAATCAGTCAAATCACGGACTCCTCAATAGGAACAACTCTTTCCCCACCGATCTGCACTGTCTCTCCACAATCCTGTGTTTATCAAGGACCAACATTTACTTCAGTGAAGTCTACTCTGCCAGAAGTTACTTAATCAGGCCTCTGAATTGTTTTTTTCTCTTATTCACTTGTATAATCTTAGGTGGATTTTTTTCTCATTCCTGCAATTAGGGCAGAGCCCATCCTTTATATTATTGGATGTCTACCATCACCCATGCCAAATCTTCACATCTTTATCATAGCCATCAAAGCCAGTTCAGATGTTGCCATTTTAGTCGTTTAATTGTTTGGACACCTGACCATCACTTTATTTAATATCCGACTTAAAGAACTGCCTGCTAGTTATTAGCTGCCACAGAAAGTACCAGGTGGGGGACCTTTTCTGTTTCTTTCTTTTGTAAGAACTTTATTGAGATTAAAATTCATATTCCATACAATTCAAATTTAAAACATTTTCATCACGCCCCCAAAAAGCTCTGTATCCTTTAGCAGCCATTCTCCCTGTCCCCACCAGCCCTAGGCAAACCCTAATCTGTTTTCTGTCCTTATAGATTTGCTCTGGATGTTTCACATAAATGGAATTGTACAGTATGTGGCCTTTTGTGATTGGCTTCTTCCACTTAGCATTCTGTTTTTAGGGTTCATTCATGTTGTATTAATAGCGTGCATCAGTATTTCACTGTTGTTTGTAGTCTTATTAATATTCCAATGTATGGCTATATCTGGAGAAGGAAATGGCAGCCCACTCCACTGTTCTTGCCTGGAGAATCTCATGGACAGAGGAGCTTGGCAGGCTGCAGTTCATGGGGTCACAGGGAGTAGGACACGACTGAAGCGACTGGGCATGCACCTATGGATACATCACGTTTTATTTCATCTGTTGATGGCCATTTATGTTGTTTCCATTTGAGGCTATTAATAATATTTCTTCTATGAATGTTCATGTACAAATACTTGTGTAGACTAATGTTTTCTTTTCTCATGGGTAAGTACCTAGGAATGAAACTGCTAGGTCATATGGGGTGTGTGTGTGTGTGTGTGTTAGTCACTCAGTTGTGTCCAACTCGTTGAGACCCCATGGACTGTGGCCTGCCAGGCTTCTCTGTCCATGGAATTCTCCAGGCAAGAAGACTGGAGTGGAATATGATAACTATGTTTAGCCTTTTAAGGAACTGCAAGACTATTTCCAAAGCAGCTGTACCATTTTACATTATCATTTGAGTGTTCTGATTTCTCTGTAGCTTTGGCAGTACTTCTTATTGTTTGTCTTTTAGATAGCCAGTCAAGTGGATTTGAAGATATCTCATTGTGGTTTTGGTTTGCACTTCCCCAATGAGTAATGTTGTTGAACATCATTTCGTATGCTTATGTTAGCCATTTGTATATTATCTATGGAGAAATGTCTATTCAGATATTTTGGCCAGTTTTAAATTATTTGTATTTTCATTAAGTTGTAAGACATTTTTCTATATTTTCTACAAGTCCCATAACGAATATATAATTTGCAGAAATTTTCTCCCATTTGATGAATGGTTTTGCCTTTTTTCCATTACCTTTTACTTTTTATTTTATTCTACTTTTCTTTAATTGGGTTATAGTTGTTTTATACTGCTGTGTCAGTTTCTGCTGTACAGCAAAGCGCATCGTCCATACAGACATATGCCTCCTCTTTTTCGGATTTCCTTCCCATGTAGGTCACCACAGAGCACAGAGCAGAGTTCCCTGGGCCATACAGTAGGTTCTCATTTGTTATCTGTTTTATATATAGTAGTGTATATATGTGAATCCCAGTCTCCCAATTTGTCCTACCCCCACCCCTGCCTTGTTTTCACTTTCTTGATGGTGAGAACTTTTTCTTTTAGACACTTTCCCCTCTTGTATGTGTTTGTCTTATCAAGTAGTCCTACCTGCCATTGCCATGCTGGCTTAGGTAACAAAAGCTTCCTATTTTGACATTTGTAGATTTCTCTCAGGCCCACCCTTCTCTGAAAACCCCTTTTCCAAATTTATCCTTCTGTTTCTCAATTCACGCACAAAAAACCCCCAAAACTTCCATTTCATATGTCAGTAGCTTGGTGTGATTGAAAAACTCTTAGATGTAGGCCATTTTGTTTTCCTAACATGAAGTTTATCTTTTTTTATTGAAGAATAATTGCTTTACAGAATTTTGTTGCTTTCTGTCAAACCTCAACATGAATCAGCCATAGGTATACGTATATCCCCTCCCTTTCAACCTCCCTCCCATCTACCTCCCCATCCCACCCTTCTAGGTTGATACAGAGCCCCTGAGCCTCTGTTTGAGTTTCCTGAGCCATACAGCAAATTCCCTTTGCCTATCTATTTTACATATGGTAATGTAAGTTTCCATGTTACTCTTTCCATACATCTCACCCTCTCCTCCCCTCTCCCCATGTCCATAAGTCTATTCTCTATGTCTGTTTCTCCACTGTTGCCCTGTAAATAAATTCTTCAGAACCATTTTTCTAGATTCTATATGTGCATTAGAAACAATATTTATCTTTCTCTTTCTGACTCACTTCATTCTGTATAATAGGTTCTAGGTTCATCCACCTCATCAGAACTGACTCAAATGCATTCCTTTTTATGGCTGAGTAATATTCCATTGTGTATATGTACCACAACTTCATTATCCATTCATCTGTCAGTGGGCATCTAGGTTGCTTCCATGTTCTAGCTGTTGTAAATAGTGCTTCAGTGAACAATGTGATTCATGTGTCTTTTTTAATTCTGGTTTCCTCACGGTATATGCCTAGGAGTGGGATTGCTGGGTCATATGGTGATTTTATTCCTAGTTTTTAAGGAATCTCCATACTGTCTTCCATAGTGGCTGTATCAGTTTACATTCCAACCAACAGTGCAAGAGCATTCCCTTTCCTCCACACCCTCTCCAGCATTTATTGTTTGTAGACTTTTTGGTGATGGCCATTCTGACCAGTTTGAAGTGATATATCTCATTGTGGTTTTGATTTGCATTTCTCTAACAATGAGCAATGCTGAGCATCCTTTCCTGTGTTTGTTAGCCATCTGTATGTCTCCTTTGGAGAAATGTCTGTTTAGGTCTTTTTCACACTTTTTGATTGGGTTGTTTGTTTTTCTGGTATTGAGTTGTATGAGCTGCTTGTATATTTTGGAAATTAATCCTTTGTCAGTTGTTTCATTTGCTGTTATTTTCTCCCATTCCAAGGGTTGTCTTTTCACCTTGCTTATAGTTTCCTTTGCTGTGCAAAAGCTTTTTACGTTTAATCAGGTCCCACTTGTTTACTTTTGTTTTTATTTCCATTACTTTAGAAGGTGGGTCATAGAGGATCTTACTTTGATTTCTGTCATCAAGTGTTCTGCCTATGTTTTCCTCTAAAAGTTTTATAGCTTCTGGCCTTATATTTAGGTCATTAATCCATTTTGAGTTTATCTTTGTGTATGGTGTTAGGAAGTGTTCTAATTTCATTCTTTTACATGTAAATGTCCAGTTTTCCCAGTACCATTTATTTAATAGGCTGTCTTCGCCCCATTGTATCTTCTTGCCTCCTTTGTCAAAAATAAGGTACCCATAAGTGCATGGGTTTATTTCTGGGCTTTCTGTCTTGTTTCATTGGTCTATATTTCTGTTTTTGTGCCAGTACTGTACTGTCGTGATGACTGTAGCTTTGTAGTATAATCTGAAGTCAGGAAGGTGGATTCCTCCAGCTGCATTCTTCTTTCTTAAGACTTCTTTGGCTATTCAGGGTCTTTTGTGTTTCCATATGAATTGTGAAATTTTTTGTTCTAGTTCTGTGAAAAATGCCATGGGTAATTTGATAGGGATCACATTGAATCGGTAGATTGTGTTTGGTAGTATAGTCGTTTTCACAAAATTGATTCTTCATACCCAGGAACGTGAAATACCTCTCCATCTGTTTATGTTGTCTTTGATTTCTTTCATTAGTGTCTTATAATTTTCTGTGTACAGTTCTTTTTCCTAACATGAATTTTTTTGTCTTCCGAATTAGTAAAGGTGATTATGCTTAGAAAAGTAGAACTTTTGTATATTTCCTTTCATATTTTAAAAATAATTTAATTTTTTTATTTTGGCTGTGCTGGTCTTTCTTGCTGCGCAGGCTTTTCTCTAGTTGCAGAGAGCTGGGGCAGCTCTCAAGTTGTGGTGCACAGGCTGTTCATTGCCATGACTCCTCTTGTTGTGGAGCACAAGCTCTAGGGTGCCCAGGTTTTTGTAGTTGCCACATGTGGGCTTACTAGGTGCGGCTTCTGGGCTCTGGAGCACAGATTGAATGGTTGAGGCGTACAGGTTTAGTTGCTTCCCAGCATATGGGATCTTTCCAGACCAGGGATTAAACCTGTGTCTCCACTGGCAGGTGGATTCTTCACCACTTAATCACCAGGGAAGCCCCTCCTTTCAAATTTCAAAAAAAAAATACTTTTTTGGAACATGGCTGGGCACATTCTATTCATTACTGACAAAGATTGTGTTGGCATTTTTAAATATAACAGGAATTTCTTCTTCTTGACAAATTTAATTTTTTTTAATATTTTTACTTGTAAACTTTCTGTTCTTTGCTTACTCTGTGATCTTGATAATGAAAATTAAAATAATTCCAGAGTTGCTTTTAACAGTAACAATTATTTGGGAGGAAAATTATCTCTCTTCTACTTGGTGTAAACTCCTTTGAGTCAGACAGCAGTGTTTGTACCATCACCTAACACGTTGTAGATCATCAAACGTTATTCCAGTGTTTCAGTTCAGTTCAGTTCAGTCACTAGTCATGTCCGCCTCTTTGCGACCCCATGAATCGCAGCACGCAAGGCCTCCCTGTCCATCACCAACTTCCAGAGTTCACTCAAACTCACGTCCATTGAGTAGGTGATGCCATCCAGCCATCTCATCCTCTGTCGTCCCCTTCTCCTCCTGCCCCCAATCCCTCCCAGCATCAGAGTCTTTTCCAATGAGTCAACTCTTCGCATGAGGTGGCCAAAGTACTGGAGTTTCAGCTTTAGCATCATTCCTTCCAAAGAAGTCCTAGGGCTGATCTCCTTCAGAATGGACTGGTTGGATCTCCTTGCAGTCCAAGGGACTCTCAAGGGTCTTCTCCAACACCACAGTTCAAAAGCATCAATTCTTCGGCGCTCAGCCTTCTTCACAGTCCAACTCTCACATCCATACATGACCATTGGAAAAAACGATAGCCTTGACTAGACGGACCTTTGTTGGCAAAGTAATGTCTCTGATTTTGAATATGCTATCTAGGTTGGTCATAACTTTCCTTCCAAGGAGTAAGCATCTTTTAATTTCATGGCTGCAGTCACCATCTGCAGTGATTTTGGAGCCCAGAAAAATAAAGTCTGACACTGTTTCCACTGTTTCCCCATCTATTTGCCATGAAGTGATGGGACCGGATGCCGTGATCTTCGTTTTCTGAATGTTGAGCTTTAAGCCAACTTTGTCACTCTCCTCTTTCACTTTCATCAAGAGGCTTTTTAGTTCCTCTTCACTTTCTGCCATAAGGGTGGTGTCATCTGCATATCTGAGGTTATTGATATTTCTCCCGGCAATCTTGATTCCAGCTTGTGCTTCTTCCAGCCCAGGATTTCTCATGGTGTACTCTGCATAGAAGGTAAATAAGCAGGGTGACAATATATAGCCTTGACATACTCCTTTTCCTATTTGGAGCCAGTCTGTTGTTCTATGTCCAGTTCTAACTGTTGCTTCCTGACCTGCATACAAATTTCTCAAGAGGCAGGTCAGGTGGTCTGGTATTCCCATCTCTTTCAGAATTTTCCACAGTTTATTGTGATCCACACAGTCAAAGGCTTTGGCATAGTCAATAAAGCAGAAATAGATGTTCCTCTGGAGCTCTCTTGCTTTTTCCATGATCCAGCGAATGTTGGCAATTTGATCTCTGGTTCCTCTGCCTTTTCTAAAACCAGCTTGAACATCAGGAAGTTCACGGTTCACATATTGCTGAAGCCTTGGTTGGAGAATTTTGAGCATTACTTTACTAGCGTGTGAGATGATTGCAATTGTGCGGTAGTTTGAGCATTCTTTGGCATTGCCTTTCTTTGGGATTAGAATGAAAACTGCCCTTTTCCAGTCCTGTGGCCATTGCTGAGTTTTCCAAATTTGTTGGCATATCGAGTGCAGCACTTTCACAGCATCATTTTCCAGGATTTGAAATAGCTCAACTGGAATTCCATCACCTCCACTAGCTTTGTTGGTAGTGATGCTTTCTAAGGCCCACTTGACTTCACATTCCAGGATGTCTGGCTTTAGGTCAGTGATCACACCATCGTGATTATCTGGGTCGTGAAGATCTTTTTTGTACAGTTCTTCTGTGTATTCTTGCCACCCCTTCTTAATATCTTCTGCTTCTGTTAGGTCCATACCATTTCTGTCCTTTATCGAGCCCATCTTTGCATGAAATGTTCCCTTGGTATCTCTGATTTTCTTGAAGAGATCCCTGGTCTTTCCCATTCTGTTGTTTTCCTCTGTTTCTTTGCATTGATCTCTGAGGAAGGCTTTCTTATCTCTTCTTGCTATTCTTTGGAACTCTGCATTCAGATGTTTGTATCTTTCCTTTTCTCCTTTGCTTTTCACTTCTATTCTTTTCACAGCTATTTGTAAGACCTCCCCAGACAGCCATTTTGCTTTTCTGCATTTCTTTTCCATGGGGATGGTCTTAATCCCTGTCTCCTGTACAGTGTCACGAACCTCAGTCCATAGTTCATCAGGCACTCTATCTATCAGATCTAGGCCCTTAAATCTATTTCTCACTTCCACTGTATAATCATAAGGGATTTGATTTAGGTCATACCTGAATGGTCTAGTGGTTTTCCCTACTTTCTTCAGTTTAAGTCTGAATTTGGTAGTAATGAGTTCATGATCTGAGCCACAGTCAGCTCCTGGCCTTGTTTTTGTTGACTGTATAGAGCTTCTCCATCTTTGGCTGCAAAGAATATAATCAGTCTAATTCGGTATTGACCATCTGGTGATGTCCATGTGTAGAGTCTTCTCTTGTGGTGTTGTAAGAGGGTGTTTGCTACTACCAGTGCATTCTCTTGACAAAACTCTATTAGCCTTTGCCCTTCTTCATTCCGTATTCCAAGGCCAAATTTGCCTGTTACTCCAGGTGTTTCTTGACTTCCTACTTTTGCATTCCAGTCCCCTATATTGAACAGGACATCTTTTTTGGGGGTTACTTCTAAAAGGTCTTGTAGGCCTTCATAGAACCGTTCAACTTCAGCTTCTTCAGCGTTACTGGTTGGGGCATAGACTTGGATTACTCTGATATTGAATGGTTTGCCTTGGAAACCAACAGAGATAATTCTGTCGTTTTTGAGATTGCATCTAAGTACTGCATTTCGGACTCTTTTCTTGACCATGATGGCTACTCCATTTATTCTGAGGGATTCCTGCCCGCAGTAGTAGATATAATGGTCATCTGAGTTAAATTCTCCCATTCCAGTCCATTTCAGTTCACTGATTCCTAGAATGTCGACATTCACTCTTGCCATGTCCTGTTTGACCACTTCCAATTTGCCTTGATTCATGGACCTGACATTCCAGGTTCCTATACAATATTGCTCTTTACAGCATCGGACCTTGCTTCTATCACCAGTCAAATCCACAACTGGGTATTGTTTGTGCTTTGGCTCCATCCCTTCATTCTTTCTGGAGTTATTTTTCTACTGATCTCCGGTAGCATATTGGGCACCTACTGACTTGGGGAGTTTCTCTTTCAGTATCCTATCATTTTGCCTTTTCATACTGTTCATGGGGTTCTTAAGGCAAGAATACTGAAGTGGTTCGCCATTCCCTTCTACAGTGGACCACATTCTGTCAGACCTCTCCACCATGACCCACCCGTCTTGGGTGGCCCCACGGGCATGGCTTAGTTCATTGAGTTAGATAAGGCTATGGTCCTAGTGTGATTAAATTGACTGTCTTACTTGGATTTCTCTTACCTTGGACGTGGGGTATCTCTTCACGGCTGCTCCAGCAAAGCACAGCCGGTGCTCCTTACCTTGGACGAGGGGTATCTCCTCACCACCGCCTCTCCTGACTTTGAACGTCCACAATGTTTACATTTGTGGAAAGTACTAATTTATCATTTAGCTGTTTCTCTGTGAAAGGAAGAATTTAGTCTAACAACTATTAAAATGTAATGGTTAATCCTTGCCAGCATCTTCTAACAGTGCTTCAAGAGCAAGTTAACATAATGGGGGGAAAGGGTTGTAACATAAGTCACAGTTAATATCCTTCATATATAAAAAGTTTTTTAAAATAAGAAGGTGAATACTTCAGTAGAAAAGAGGCCAAGGACATGAGGCAATTACAAAAAATATGTGACATTTACCTACACATACAACATATATACATACATGTAATGAATATTCTCAGAGAGATAGAGCATATTTATAAAATAATAATAGTATTCTATAAAAAGCAATATTTAGGGATGAAAAAGTGCTTTTAGAAGTTAAAAATAGGAGAGCAAAGATTTACTGTAACTTGATGTTCCTCAAAGTACAACAGAACTTTAGTAGAGGTACAGTGAACAAGTGCTCCTTGGATATCACCTCATACCTGTTAGGATAGCTGTTAAAAAAAAAGATAGCAAGTGTTGGGGAGGATGTGGAGAAATTGGAACCTTCCCACTGTTAGTGGGAATACAAAATGGCACATTGCACAAAAGTAGTACAGTGGTACTGAAAACATTTTATGAAGAGTCCTTGAAAAATTAAAAATGGAACTGCCATGTGATCCAGTAATTCCATTTCTGGGTATTTATCCAAATGAATTGAAAGCAAGATCTTTCAATATATTTGCACTTTCTTGTTTACTGAAGCATTATTCATAATAGCCAAAAAGTAGAGGAAACCAAGTGTCCATCATCTGATGAATGGATAAAGAGCATGTGATATGTACATAAAATGGAATATTAATAAGCCCTAAAAAAGAAATCCTGCCAGATGTGACAACATGGATGAGCCTTAAAGACATGATAAATTATATAAACAAGTCACAGAAAGGCAAATACTACATGATTCCACTTACATAAGGTATCTAAAATCATCAAAGTCCTAGAAACAGGGAATAGAATGATATGCCAGGCACTTGGGGGAGGAATAAATGGAAAGTTACTATTTAGCAAGTTTTAGTTACACAAGATGAATAAGTTCTAGAGACTTACTGTACAACATTACCGTGGTAGTTAACAATGCTGCATTGTACACTTAAAAATCTAAGAGGGTAGATCTTATGTTAGTATCTTTTTCATTAAGAAAAAATTCTAATCTAGTGGAAAATAAATGTGTGGATTCAGTGAATGAAACCAACAATAAAAACAGTATGCTAGATTTTTTTTTTTTAAGTAACCTTTGCTAACCAAAATCAGGCAATTGCTAAAATTTCTATTTCTAAGAATTCTTTTTGTCAAATATAGAGAACTATGAATTCAGAATAATCCCCCCAAACTGCCACTTTTTGTTATCTCTTTCTTTGTTTTAAGGGATTTTCAGGCTGATATCTTGCATGATTACCAAAGTTAAGATTTTGGTAACTAAGTACTCCCATCTGTACCATTGCCAAATTGATCTCTGTTTCCTTTTGGGTAACCGGTAAAAAATGTGACTCAGATTCCAAATAAAGCAACCTATTTATGGCTGTTTTGTCGGCCTGCTTTCAGAGTAGCATATGAAGAAAGCATACGGCTTAAATCATTGTTGTGGCAACCATCTTTATCCCTTAACTTCTCTTTTCACAGCTTTTACATTTTTTTCCCCTGAAGCCTTGAGCCATTATTCATTTTAACATATTGTAAGTAGCAGCCATATAAATACATTAGTCTGTCTTTAACAGTCTCTCAAAGTGTGCCAAATTTTCATTTAGGGAGTTAGTTTTAATCTGATTCTATTTTTCATGCTAGTAATCCAGATTAGGATTTAGAAAATCTGTCTATATAAATGTAACTGTCATTTCATACAAAGGTGTTTTTAAAGTAATCCAGGATCTGTAATAAAGTAAAAGCCAAACAGTACTAATTTATCATAATTTTTGCCTAAATGAATTTACAGCATTTGTCATGTAATACTCTTTTATTCTTACGGTATGAGAAAAAAAAAAACCTGATGTACTTGCTGCCTATGAAATTTCTATTTATTTATTTTTTCTTGTGTACCTTCATTCGTGACATTCTTCTTTAAATGGTATATCTTTTTTAACTCCACCTGGCTAAATATTTAAGGTTCCAACTGAAGCCCAGGCCAATATTTCTGAAAGCAATTTCCATAAAACACTGCACACATGATCCGTTATTAGATATCAAGGGGAAAATAGGTTCCAAGGTCAAATAAGTTTGGAAAACTTAAATGATATATTTTAAGCAGATTTGAAATGGTGTTTTGTTTTGTTTTTAACTCGAAGATGTCTCAGAATCTTTGGTCCGCTGATATCCATTATGACTCTTCAAGATGACAGTCTGGTATAATAGTTTCTCAAACTTCTCTAACCATAGACATCTGTTTAAGAAACATTCTGTAGGGCAAACAGTCCTGTATCTTTCAGCCTTTCTTTTTATATCCCTTTAAAATAAAGCGCCATCCTAGTATCCTCCCCTGGTGTTTGTATACTTACACACGTGGAATAACCATGTATACCTGAAAGTGTGCATACTTTTTTTTTTCTGTTACATAAGGGATCATCAATGTGTTTATTTTACTTTGCAATATATTGTGGGCATCTTTCCAAGTTTCCAAGTCAACAATAGATCTTCTTTAGACTATTCCACTCTTTGGAATATAATCACAGAATATTCAACCAAATGGGCGAGAACATTTAAATTTACAGAAGACTCAAAAGTACTAAAAGGTAATTGAATATGGGCAGTAACATGCAGCTAGATAATCTAGTTTATAAGGTATTTTCAATTTGTGGCTTCCTTTCCCGGCAAGTCATCTCACATTGTTCCTGACTTCCCTTAGTGGAGAAGGAGGGGTCAGCTTTTAAATGCCCAAGCCAGTCATCCAAGCTCTTTTTCCTATCTGAGAGCATCATCCATAGGTAACTGAAATTAGAATCTTTGCCCACCTGCCCATGGTTCTGCTGAACAAGCATATCAGAACACAGTACACTGACATCAGTATGCAGGAGATAAGCTCATTCCGAGGGCGAGGAGGCAGTCTGCATTTTCTGAGGTTAAACTATCAACGAATAAGGTTCCATCTGGCCCTCTGGTTCTGTTATTTTGTGAGTACTTGCAGGGCTGTGATGTGATTAAAAGCTATGACCTTCTGTGCAGAACTAAGACCAGTAGCTGGAAGATATAAGACAATAGGTATTTACAGGATAAAGAACTTCCCAGCTTCCCAAGATGTGCTGTAAGGTAGTTATTCTCAATGGTGACCCAAAAGCTCTCTCCAGGGCTGATAACTGGTTGGGTAGGAGGACCTTTCAGAAAGAGCCTCTTAAACTGATGTGAAGAAAAGTTACTTTAAGATGGCTTTAAGTTTTTTGTGTGTGGTAAAATACATAGAACATAAAATTTACCATCTTCACCATTTCCAAGTGTACAGTTCAGTGGTACTCTGCAGTCACATTGTTGTGCCATGAATTTCATGAAGTGGTTTGCATGTGGTAACCTAGTTAATAATATGCATGTAAACTGGCCCTTAGAGTCTTTGGTTTCCAGTTGTTCTTTCTACTACATGTTGAGTTGCAAATGGCTTTTTATTGAACTACTATTTTAGCAGAATTTGACTTTTTAAATTAGCAGAAAACCTAAATTTACTATAATTGTTAAGAGACGCGACTACTAACAGTATCTCTATTTTCCACCTCTATTTCCATTTCACTTCAAGGGAATTACAGAGAATATCCTTATTTTATAGAGCAGAGGTTGGCAAACTGTGGCCCACAGGCTCATCTGGCCCACAGCCTGTTTGGGTAAAGACTGTAAAGTTATATTGAAACGTGACTACTAATATCCACTTATGTATATATTATCTATGGTTGCTTTTCTGCAACAACAGCCGGGTTGAGTCACTGAAACAGAGACCATATGGTCCACAAAGCCTAAAATATTTACTATTTGACCCTTTATAGAAAAACTTTGCTCACCCTTGTAATAGAAAAGTATAAAAGAACAAACAACAGAAACACTCAGGGAAATAATCGGTTAAACCACTAACAGATTCGAGTTGAGAGTACTGGCTTTTTGAACTTGCCTTTGACCTTAGAATCTGAAAATGTGAGTTACTTAAGAAATTCTAAGTTTATCTAAGTTCTGTGTAAATTAATAGTGAATATTTTTTTTTCATATTCACTTAAAAAGCACTTAGCAACTGTTTGTTTTGTGCCAAGTACGTGTCAGGCAATGGAAAGGAGATAGAGAAGTGAAGATACAAATCCTGCCCTAAGGAACTAACTAATGGAAATGTGGATTTTTTTCTCCCTTATGTTTTAAGTATGATGTTTTCAAATAGTGATTTTTTTCTTTTTCTTAGTGACTGCTGTATTACAGAAAAGAAAGTGACTTTCAGAATAATCTGAGTGAGAAGGATGAGTCCAGATGTGCCTCTGCTGAACGATTACAAACAGGACTTCTTCCTGAAGCGCTTTCCACAGACTGTTCTTGGAGGCCCTCGACTCAAACTGGGCTATTGTGCCCCTCCTTACATATATGTTCATCAGATTGTCCTTTTTTTGGTGCCGTGGATTTTAGGCGGAATAGGAACACTTTTGTACCAATTAGGCATCCTGGAAGACTATCACACAGCAGCGCTTTCAGGTGGACTGATGCTTTTCACTGCGTTTGTCATCCAGTTCACAAGTTTATACGCCAGAAACAAATCAGTAACAGTGGAGAGAATGCTGACCACAGACATTTTAGCAGAGGAAGATGAGCATGAGTTTACAGGTTGTGCTGGTGCTGAGACCATCAAATTTCTGATTCCTGGCAAAAAACATACGGCCAACACAGTTTTTCATTCTGTTCTTGCTGGACTACTGTGTGGTCTTGGAACATGGTATTTGCTCCCGCATAGAATAACCCTGCTGTATGGCAGTGCGGGAGGCACTGTTCTACTCTTTGTCTTTGGATGGATGACGCTGTGTATAGGAGAATATTCTTTAATCGTAAACACACCTACAGAGTCTGCAACTTTCCAAACCCAGGATGCTTATGAAATCACTCCTCTTCTGAGACCTGTTTATATTTTTTTCTTCGTTTCTATAGATCTTGCACACAGGTAATAAACTATCAAATACTTTATAACTTTCTTTATTTTTAAGCAATGTCCTTAGTATTTAAAAAAAAAGAAGAATCTATGAATTAAGTCACCAAACCATTGAGTGATAAGTTGTTTTGATAATTAATCTCATAGGACTAATCTTTGTTAAACATTCATTCTAAAGCAGTAGTTAAATCTTATTGAAGAGTAAAAAGAAAATCCTTTATAAGTAAAGTTTAATTCCTGTATTTACTTTAAATAAGGAGCCATGAATCTGTAGCATAGCCTGGCTAAAACCTGTGAAAAGAGAACTTTCCTGTGAGGGGAAACAGAAATTTAAAATTGATACTGATAAATGTTATACATAGATTGAATGGATTTAAAATGGATAGAATAACTTACTTAATTTTGTTGTAACTATAGAAAATAATTGATTTTTTAAAATCAATTTACTATGGAAGAAAAAGAGAAAATAGCCATTGTAAACACAATTATTTGACCTCTTTGGCTTGCCTTTTCTAAATCTGACATTTCTTTCTATAGTTTGTAGTTTTCTCTTTCACCAGTAGAAATGTAGAGGCACCACTTACAGCACCACTGAATGTTTGTGCCCCTCCATTCATATGTTGGAGAAGGAAATGGCAACTGACTCCAGTATTCTTGTCCGGAAAATGCCGTGGACAGAGGAGCCTTGTGGGCTACAGTTCATGGGGTCGCAAAGAGTTGGACACAACTGAGTGACTGAGCACATTCATACGTTAAATCCCTAACCTGCATTGTGGTGGTATTTTGAGATGGAGTTTTTGGAAGCTGATTAGGACAATAAGGGTGGGGCCCTAGTGGGATGGGATTAATACCCTTATAGGAAGAGACACCAGAGAGTCTGATTTCTCCCTTTAACATATGAAGGTAAAGGGAGAAGGCAGCTGCCTGCAAGCCAGAAAGAGTTTTCACCATACCTTAATCATGGTGGCACTCTGATCTCAGACTTTAAGATCTGTAAGAAATAAATTTCAGTTGTTTAAGCCATTCAGACTATTTCTTTAGAAGCTAACTAAGATTTTGATACCAGGAAGCTGGGGTGAAAGTGAAAGTGTTAGATGCTCAGTCATGTCCGACTCTGTGATCTCATGGACTGTAGCCTGACAGACTCCTCTGTCCATGGAATTCTCCAGGCAAGAATACTGGAATGAATTGTCATTTCCTTCTCCAGGGACCTTTCTGACCCAGGGATTGAACCCGGGTTTCCTGCAATGTGGGCAGATTCTTTACCATTTGAGCCACCAAAGATTCTTTTAGAAGATGGTGTACTCCAATAACAAATACCTAAAAGTATAGAAGCAGCTTTGGAACTGGATAATGGGTAGAGGCTAGAAGAGTTTTGAAGTGAGTGCTAGAAATATGGACATTAAAGGCAATTCTGGTGAGCTCTTAAGACAGCAGTGAGAACAGGTTATAGAAAACTAGAGGAAAGGGCAGTCCTTGTTAGAAAGTTGCAAAGAATTTGTAAAGAACTTTTTCTGAAGTTTTGTGAAAGGTAGAACTTGAGAGTAATGAATTAGGACATATAGCTGAGGAGATACCTAAGCAAAGTGTTGAATGAACAGCTTAATTTCTCCTGACTGCTTATAATAAAATATAAAGAAGAGAGATGAATTGAAGTAGGAATTGCTAAGCAAAATGGAACAAGAGGTTGAAGGTTTAGGAAACTGTCAGCCTGTCCATATTGTAAAAATGAGAAAGCATATTCTGAAGGGAACACCAAAGGTGTGGCCAGACTGTCATTCATGAATTTAACAAGTTCTGGGATTATATGAGTAGACACACGGAAACAAACATACAATGAACGAAGGCTGTTCAGCTTCTTAAATTTGACAGGACAGGGATATTAGAGTTATTTGGCTGTGAACATGTGTTTTTCTTTAAGAAGAGAGAAAAGTGACCTCAAAAGTGCTTCTGAGATTATCAGGTTTCAGCAGGCTAGAAGGTCTCTGCTGGAAGCGTTGGGTCTGGTACTGCTCTGTAGAGCTATGGTGCATAGAACCCACACCTAGAGCTCTTTGGGTCACCTGCCACTCTGGGGACCTGGAGAGCAGAGTATGAAACCAAGGAGGATTATTCTCCAACCTTTAAATCTAATGAAATTTGCCTTGCCAGATGTTGGACTTCTTTAGGACCAAACACCCCTTCTTTCTTTCCTGTTTCTCCCTTTGGGAATGGGAATGTCCATCTTTTGCCTGTCCCACCACTGGGTTTTGGAAGCACATGACTTGTCTGGTTTCATAGGTTCACACTGGAGAGGATTTTGTCTCAGGATAAGTCATACCTCAAGTCTTACCTGTATATGATTTAGATGATATTTAGATATAACTTTGGACTTCAGAGTTGATGCTGGAATGAGTTAAGAATTTTGTGGCTGTCGAGAAGGAATGAATATATTTTTCAGATAAGAAGAACATGAATTTGGGAGACTGGGGTGGAATGTTACAGACTGACTGTATGTCTCTTCAAAACTCATATGTTGAAGCCCTAACCCCCCAGTGTAGTGATATTTTGTGAGGGTCTTTGGGAGGTAATTAGTTGGGGTAGTCCTAGTCCCTAATGGAATTGGTGCCCCTGTGGAGACACTAGAGAGTTTCATCTCTTTCCACCACGTGAGGATGCAGTGAGAAATTGGCTTCCTGAAGCCAGAAAGAGAGTTCTCGTTAGAACCCAATCATAATGGCATTCTGATCTCAGACTGTGAGAAATAAATTTCTATTGTTTGAGCTGCTTGTCTTAGGATACTTTGTTATGTACCGGAACTGTGAGAAGTTTCTATTGTTTGAGCCATCTAATCTATCCTACTTTGTTATGGTAGCCTAAAAGAAAACAAGGCATTTAAAAATGTGTAGCCAGTTTGTGTACTGAAACGGACTGATTCTTAGACGTCTAATGTTCCTTAGCTCTTAATCTTTTCTAATTGTGTTACATTGATGGACCAGAGGACACTATAACAGCTTTATAGTTATTCAGCTAATCATATATGTAAAGAGAGAATTTATGGAAATTCTGTTATAATTGATTTCTGAGTACCACTAGAATTTCTAACTATAAAATATGTTAATTGCTTGATTTTGAGAAGTTAACAAAATCAAGTTTAAATGTATATTTATACATTTGACCCTTTTTAAAAGATTTAAGTTTATAAGATTATTATTTTCAGAATGTAAATTATTGAGTTACTGTCTCACTGTAGGTGAGATAACTGCAGATAAATACTATATGAAATGTGTATTCAAATTTGGAGAGTTGTCAGATATGTCAAGTTGTATCTTAAGTTCCTTTCAGAGAATATTAAAGTTTAAGAGATAAGCCATACAGTGTAGTAAATTTCTCTTTCTTCATCCTTTATTCTACCTAGTATAGTTGTATATTAATAATTTTTAAATGATTTTTTCTAACATTTTTATTAAAGACAAATGTTAAACCTACAATTCTTAATTCATAGACTCTCAGGAACTGTTTGAATGAATGATACATATTTATATCATCTTATTCACTATGTATTAAGAACATCTTTTTCTAGGTACGTGGATTGTGAGTGAGTGTACAGAACTTGAAATATTTTTATGGTTGTTAGAAAAACAGGTTTTTTTCTTGCAGGCTTGGATTTTTTTTTTTTTTTGCTCTAGAAAATTCCTGTTATGTTATCAGAAACTTTAATATTTAAACATTTTTCTGTATAAAAGAACCACATTAATCATGTTTGATTATCCTGAATCATACACATAGGAAAGTAATCACAATGTTTGGTTACTTCAATTATGTGTTCTTATTTATTTGTGATATATTTATACCTTCTGTACTATTGCTTGTTGTTTACTTTAAGGACAAAAACAGATTGGAGGGGCAGGAATAGAACTTGGGTAAATATTTCCTGAGTATACATTATTTTTATACAAATTATCCTTTCTTTGAATATGTTAGCAAGGGAACTGTTGTATTTTTTAAAAAAAAAACAAAAATAACTGTACAAATCTACATGTTTTCCTTGACCTTCTACGGCATATTGTTTGTGGTTTGATTTTCTTTTTTGTTACTGGAGTGTTTTCATCTCAGAATGAAATGAATTTTATTTTAAAACTACACTACAGCAAGTATTATCCTCTAATGTAGCATCACATTGTTAATTAATTGTGTTCATTAATTCTCTGCTTATAAAAATTTGAAGGACATACATTATGAAGCAGAGTACATTAGCTTGCATCATCCTGGTATTTGTGTGAGGAAGCACATTTATACCATTATTATAATCGTAGTTGCTATGCATTTGTTTCTGGGCTGTTAATTTAGACTAAAGTGGATAATTACTGAAGTTGCCTTTCTGCGTGACTTTGGTTCCTAGCAGCTCAGATATTCAAGTACAATTACTATGCTATAAGTTTTGAGATTTAGTTATCTCTTCTGAAAATTGTCTTTGGATCTCTGTAAGTACTACAGCATTGTTGGTTTCCAGGCAAGGTGTTTGGTTAACTTTATGCCAAGAACTCAACAACATATAGATAATGTTTATTCTTCTGTGCTTTAAAGTTTTTATCAAATTATTTGAAGCAATTTTATGGTAAGTGCTGTACCAAAAACCAGTTTCTCAACTTAAGATAGAAGACTTCACTCATTAATGAGATTGTGCTGTACAAGTTTCTGTTCCCAAATCTGTACCACTGTTTATTCAAAATAGAAATAGTATATGCTGGTTAAGTTCCCAGGCTAAACCACAGAGATGTGTTCATAACCTCAGGTTGCTGACCTCTGATATTGAATGTACTGACTTGAAATTCTAGGACCTGGGAGCAAGACAGTACAGGAAAGAGTCGGAGGAAAAGAAGAGCTTTCTCTCTTTGCTAGCTGCTAATGTATGAACCCTAGGAAGTCTTTGGCTTTTCTAGAGTTGCCTGCAATTTTAAATTAAAAAATTTCAAACTGTAAAGACTCATTAGTGGAATTGTAGCCAATGTAATTGGAGCCATGTTTAAACATTTAAGGGAGAAGTATTTTTGCCATGGGCTCAGTTTAGTTTTACAAATCCCTAAACTCAGTTTTATTTAGTTAATTACTTAGTCCTTCTTTTCACATTTGAATACATATATTTTCTAAGGACTACACTTGTATACAATTGACTACTTGCTGGTATAGAAGGACAGTGAGCACAGTTTGTGTTTTTGATATTTTGCAGTTTGGTACTAGGACCTTTTTGTAAATGTATTTCTTGTTTCAGGGTGGAGGTAGGGTGTAGAGGAAAATGTATGTGTTTTGTTTTTCCTGGAAAGATCTTCTATTTATTGTTTTGTATGATTTAAATACTTTCTTTTTATTGTAGGTTTATGGTAAATATACCAGCTCTAGAACAGATGAATCAGATTTTACACATCTTGTTTATATTTTTACCCTTTTTTTGGGCATTCGGGACCCTACCCCCACCTGATGCACTTTTCTTATGGGCAATGGAGCAGGTTTTAGAGTTCGGCCTTGGAGGCTCATCTATGTCAACTCACCTACGGTAATTATTTTCAGTATTAAAGCGATAGTGTAATTTATTCTCAAGGAACATTTTTTTTTCTTTTCAAGCAGATCTTTTTTTTCTTTCCCCCCTCTGCAGGTTGTTAATAATGTTCATCATTTCTGCTGGAACAGCTGTAGCATCTTATTTCATTCCCAGCACTGTTGGTGTGGTTCTTTTCATGACTGGACTTGGGTTCTTACTGAGTCTTAACCTAAGTGAGATGGTTCTTGTCTTCAGACACAGTGTGACCAGACACAGAGTTGGAACCAAATCTAATGCTTTATCCAGTGGTTCAGAAATCCGGTTTACTTGGAGGGAATACCTTTTCTACAGCGTTGTATTAGTCTTGGCCCTCTTAGAAACTGGTTTGTTGCATCACTTTGCTAGTTTCTCACAGACTTCCAAAAACAGTCCTCAGGCTGTTGTTGGCTATACTTTGATGATATTATTTATAATACTGTGGATACTTAAAGAAATTCAAAGTATCTATATCTTTGGAATTTTCCGGAACCCTTTCTATCCAAAGGATGTGCAAACTGTGACTTTATTCCTAGAGAAGCAGACAAAGCTTATGAAGATTGGTGTTGTCAGACGGATTTTAATAAATCTAGGTAGGCAGATAAAACATAATAAACTTGCATTATATCTAGGAAGTATACAAAAATATTACAGAATTCCTGTATTTGTATAATGTTATATTGCATATAGATATTCCTTTATGTTTTGGTTTGTTTGCTTATTCTTTTTTAATTAATTGCTTGAATGTGCTCATAAAAATACAGGCCAAAATTAAATATGGTAAAAGGTTACTTTGCCTTCATTAAATTTGTCTCTTTTTTGTCTTAGTGTCACCTTTGGCTATGATAGCATTTCTTTCACTGGACAGTTCCTTACAAAGGCTTCACTCTGTATCTGTCTCCATTGGATTCACAAGAGCTTTTAGAATGGTAATACTAGTATGCACTTAATAGTATGTTCCTGTTCCCAAATTATGATTTTGTTTAGCAGTTTACTTAAATTACCAAATTCTGCCTAGTAAAATGGTTAATTTGTATACTGCAGGTATGGCAAAATACAGAAAATGCTTTATTGGAGACAGTCATTGTATCAGCAGTGCACTTGCTGATCTCCGATACAGACCTATGGTGGAGCAGAAGCCTGGATACAGGAATCAAACTCTTACTGGTGATTATGTTTTTTTAACATCTTTAATGAGATGTATTTCATATACCATAAAATCATTCACTTAAAGTCTGAAGTTCTGTGGTACATATTCAGAACTTTGCAGCCATCACCACAATCTTAGATAATTTTCAACATCCCAGAAAGAAACCTCATACACATTAATAGTCATTTCCATTCCACTCTCCATCCATTCTACTACTCCAGCCCCAGCAACTATTAATCTACTGTTTCCAAGGACTTTCTAGTTCTGGACATTTCACATGATCAAAATTATCTAGTATGTTGTCTTTTGCATTTGGCAAAAGACACCAACAGTTGTATTACTTTTTCACTATAGGATTTTCATTAATGTGAACTCTATTTTTGTGATTTTAATAGTGCATTTCTCTGAATGCTAATGGTTCATCTCTATGCATTTTTATTGGCCATTTATGTATGTTTTTGAAGGAAATGTCTATTCAAATTCTTTGTCCATTTTTACCCGGGTTATTTGCCTTTTTACTGTTAAGTTTAATAAGAGTTCTTCATATATTCTGCATAAGTTCCTTGACAGATATATGATCAGGAAAAATTTTCTCCCATTATGTAGGTTTTCTTTAGCTTACTTGATAATGTCCTTTGAAGCAAAAAAGTTTTAATTTTTATGAAGTTCTATTTATTTCTTTTGTTGCTTGTATTTTTTTGGTGTCATATCTAATAAACACTGCTTTCAAGATCATAAAGATTTACTATGTCTTCTAGTTCTTACACTTGATTCTGTGATCTACTTGGAATTAATTTTTGTATATATTATGAGGTAAATTTCCAAGTCCATTCTTTTGTATATGGATGTACAGTGGTTTCAGTATCATTTATTCAAAAAGCTATTTTTCCCTCAGTGACTTCTCTTGGCACCTTGTTGAAAGTCAAGTAACAAATATAAGGGTTCATTTCTGGACACTCATTCTCTTTTCCATTCGTCTATATATCTGTCCTTATGCCAGTACAACACTGTCTTGATTACAATACTAGCTTTGTAGTAGTTTTAAAATTGGAAGTGTGGATCTTATGACTTTGTGGGTTTTTTTCAAGATTGTTTGACTATATTAATAATTCTTAAATGTTTATAGTATTCAGTATGTATCTTATTTTGTACTATGTAGTATTTTGTAGTATTGAAGCTATCAGCTTTTCTCTTTGGGAAGCTTTTAAATTACTAATTCAGTTTCTCTACTTGTTATATGTGTAGTCAGATTTTCTCTTTTTTCTTGAATCAGTTTTGGTAATTTATGTCTTTTTCTTAGAAGTTGTCAATTTTATCTAAGTGACCTAATTTTTTGGCATATGGTTTTTCATAATATTCTCTTTATGTTTTTTTCTGTAAGAGAAAAAACAGTTTTTTGCTGGTAATGTTATCTGTTTCATTCCTGATTTTAGTAATTTACATCTTCTATGTATTTTTCTTGGTCAGTCTGGCTAAAAGTTTGTCAGTTTTGTTGATCTCCTCAAAAAAAAAAAAAAAAAAACAACAGCTTTTGGTTTCATTGATTTTATCTATAATTTTTCTATCCTCTATTTTATTAATTTCTACTCTAGTCTTTATTATTTCTCTACCTCTGCTTACTTGAGATTTAGTTGCTCTTTGTTCTCTAGTTTCCTAAGATGGAAGATTAGGTTACTGGTTTAAGATACTTCTGTTCTTTTAATATATACAGTTGTAACTATAAATTTCCCTCTGAGGATTATTTTTGCTTTGTCACAAGTTTTGATTTGTGTTTCATTCATCTGAAAATGTTTTGTTATTTATCTTGTGATTTCTTCTTTGACCTGTTGTTTATTTAGGAATATGTCTTTTAATTTCAACATTTCATTCTGTTGTTGATTTAATTCAGTTTTGATTGAAGAACATACTTTTATGATTGTATAAATATATTTAGTATGATTTCAGTCAGTTGAGATTTGTCGTTTGGCATGGTGTATAATTAAGATTAAGATTTCTTAATCTGTAAAGTATTCTCTAAAATAAGGATAAATTAAGTATAGTTGCTTAACTATTCACTACTTCTAGTTCTTATGACTTAACAAGCATGTAACGCAGAGCTTAATCAACCATAAGATAGATGTAGCACTCTGTCATTTCTCTTTAGTACTACTTTTTTTTAAGAGAGTCTAAACTTTTAAAAATATAGTCTCATTTGCTAATTGTGGGAATCAAGAAAATTATAACAGAGAATCTTACATTAGGGCAATCCTCTCAGAAATCTTGGGGCAATGATAAAATTATATTTATTGTTTTTCTTATATGATCTTGAAAATTCATGATAAGTATTTAAGAATAAAAAAGTCGTTTTTATGTCTCTCCAGGTTGGTATCATGCGTGATCGTCTGATTCAGTTCATCGCTAAATTGCAGTTTGCTGTGACTGTGTTTGTGGCATCGTGGACAGAGAAAAAACGTAGAAAATCAGCCACCACTTTGGGTGTACTCAACATTGTCTTCTCTCCATTCATGTTGGTCTTCATAGTTTTTTCTACACTGCTCTCCTCTCCCTTACTCCCCCTCTTTACCCTTCCTTTGTTCTTGGTGGGGTTTCCTCGACCTATTCAGAGTTGGCCAGGAGTGGTGGGCACCACAGCCTGTGTGTGTGCAGATACAGTGTACTATTGCCAGATGGTCCCAGGTTTAACCACTGCGCTGCAGTCTGCAATGGCAGCTGGGAGTTTAGGTAAGTGAAAGGGTTGTACTTAAGACATCTTCAGTAATATATTTGAAGTATAGGAAAATGAACACACAGAAAAACAGTATTTTGATCCAACTATTATACAGATTCTAATACTTTGATGTGCAGGCAGACAGACTAAATATGAAGAAGTATATCTTCTTGTTTTGAGGTAAATAAAGTCATAAAATAAAAATACTGAGTGAAAATTTCATTAACACCTTAATTTTGGCAATTTTTAAGAAACATTTTCTTGACTCAAATCAGGTTATAGTCCCACCATGATGCATGAAAACACCTTATTTTCCAAAATTTTCATGAATTTATGATGAGTTCATGTCAGGTAGAAGTAACAGCTTAAGCCCATAGAGTGAAAACCAGTTTTATATATCAAATTGAAGAACTTAAAGAAGTGTGCTTGTGTCTTACTAGTTACTATAACCAGTATTACATATCAAATTGAAGAACTTAAAGAAGTGTGCTGTGTATTACTAGTTACTATCTACCAACTGCAGCAGTCTGACAAGGCTAGAGGCAAGGTAGCATAAAAGCTTTGGTCCGTGATCCATAGCCTTCCAAAATGAAGTGCTGTATGAATATTAGCAAGATTTTTGATGAGAATGGACTAATATTATAATCATAATTTTGTGATAGCTTTCTAATTTCATCATACACTATGTAAGTTCAACTATTTTATATTTCTCAAGATTGGCTTTAGAGAAGGTACAAACTGATGACAATAGTTCATTGTCTCCTGCCATATACCTTAGCCGCGTATTTGGTTTAAATATGGCCAGTGACTTCCTAGCACACTGACTCCGCTAGCAAAGAATAGCAATTTAAAATTGGAATTGTTATGTTTACTTGGGTTGAGTTTTTAACATTATCTATTAAGTGAGATAATTTAGTAAAAACTTTTTGTAATACAAATTTTTCATGAATAGTCATTTTCCTTTCTTATAGGAAATATTCTACACTTTAAATACTTTATCCAGTTCCAATTAATTTTTATTATTTAGTGCAGTGCCACTTTTTAAAATACCTGTAAGGTTAAACTCACATCTGAAATAATAAATACCTTATACCTTATTATCAAATCAATTATATTCATCCAGTAAGTGTATTTTAAGTATTTCCTGGAGAAAAAGCAAACAAACAACAGTGAGGTAACATTTCACACACATCTGATTGGCAAAATGTAAAAAAAAAAAAAGCCTGATATTAACAAGTGTTAGCTATGGAGTGGAAATAGGAACTCTCAAACCTTGCTGGAAGGGAATGTGTAAATTCATACAGCTATCTTGACGAGTACATTTAATAGTCTGTAGTAATGATGTACATATCTCATGACCTAAGGAGTCCAGTTTTAGATTTTATGGTCCAGTGACTCCAGTTCTAGAGAAACTCTTGCACATGTGTTTTGGGGGTCCCAGGTTTGATGATTTTCTAGGACACATAGGACTCAGCATATGGTTGTGCTCATATCTAAGATTTAATATAGCAAAAGGATGCAAAACAAAGACAGCAAAGGAAAATCACATAGGGTGAAAAGACTGGAAAGCTTCCAGGCATCCTCTCCCAGTGGGGTTACACAGAACGTGTTTAATTTCCCAGCAACTTGTTGTGACAGTATGTGTGGTATGTTGACTACTGGGGAAGCTTATTTGAGACTCAGTGCCTAAACCTTATATTGAGGGGTGGTCATGTAGGCCCCTCTGCCTACCACAGGCCAAAATTCCAGCCTCCCAAAAGGAAAGCAAGTGTTCAGTATAAACTGTATTATTTGCACAAACAGTTTAGGCCCAAAGAGAGACTGTTTATCAGTTAGGGTAGTGAAATACAAGTTTCCAAGGCCAACTTTGTAAGCAGACCTTTTATTTGATAGCAGTACAAACAGATTTGTACAAAGTAATTTATACAGCTTTATTTATAATAGGGAAAAATTGGAAAACATGAAGTGTTTATTACCAGGGAAATGAATATTTAAATTTAGCTACATTCATACAATGAATTCTCAGTGCTGTTACAGTGAATGAGCTTTGTAGTCAATAAAATATCTCAGAGACATAATGTTAAGAGAAAAACTAAGTTTTAAGAGTATTTGTATTATAGTCTGGTAGGTAGCATTTTATGTAAGTTTTTAACAGCACAAATCACTTTTATAGGCATGTATAAAAATGTCCAAAATATGTTTGTTTTCCTAATATATTTAGCATGTATTTAGAATTTTATGTAAGAGGTTCTCATTGTTTTTATGGAAAATATATTCTTAAATTCTTATTAATTATCACCTATAGTTTTCTCTTCCAACTGTTCTGTAAAAAGCTTAATTTCTCCTGATATGCAATGGATAGTCATTTGTATTTTTGACATAAAAAGAGGGTAGAAAGAGTTGTGAATTAGTTCCTAGTGTTTTATCAATTTTTTAAAAATTCACATGGCAAAATAAAACAAGCTTGAACAATTACTTACTTTTTTTTCTAATTTGTTTTAGGTCTCCTCTTACCTGGGTCTCATTACTTGGGCCGTTTTCAGGATCGTTTAATATGGATAATGATTCTAGAATGTGGTTATACTTATTGCTGTGTTAACATTAAGGTCATTGTGCATTTGAAATCTCTTTTACAAGTTAAAATTTTTGTTAAGCACACATCAGAGACTTAATAGCTCACTTTGAAAGAGTATCTTTTAATTATTTGTGAAACACCTAGGATTGTATATTTCAGTATGCACATATTGATAGACTAGTGTTGACTATATGATAGAGCATAATAACAAAGTATACTTGCCCCTTTTTTATCCAGTCTTATTCTTTTTATCCTTATCTGGTTGAGCATCTCAAAAAGGTGACTGAGTAATATTTTCTTCACTCCTATATCATATAAGCATTCTCAACTTAATAAAAACCTTCTTTTGACCCCACTTCCCTTGCCTGCTAACACTCTGTTTTTCTCCTTTCAGAGCAAAATGCTTTATTAGAATTGCTTATCATCATGTCTACAATTTTCATTTCTCCCATTTTCTCTTTAATTACCCTAGTTTTTGACCCTTTCTATTACGCTACTGAAAAACCACTAATGTCAAGGTCTCCAATGACTGAGGATTGCTTAATCCAGTGATCAGTTCTTACACCTGGTCTTATTTGACCTGTCAGAAGCATTTGACACAGTTGATCTCTTCAGTTGTTTCATGGATTAATCCTTGACAGTCTCTTCTGATGGTACCTTCCCTCTTCCTTGACTTCTTAATATCAGACTGGCCCAGTTCTTGCTGACAATTCCATCCTTCTGGTAGCTCAGCTCAAAAACATTTGGGCTTTAGTGATATTTGATTCCTTGTTTACTTCTATACCCCACATCCAATCCAGTAAGAAATCTTATTGGCTCCGCCTTTGTCATCCTGTATCCCACTACTTCTCACCACCCTGCCCTCAGCCCCTTTCATCCTTTTCATGGGTAACTGCAATTGCTTCCTAATTGGGTCTCTGCTTCTACTTCTGGTCCCACAACTAGCCTATTACCACCCAGAATGATCTTTAATATCTAAGTCAGATCATGCCACCTCTCTACTCAAAATTCTACAGAGGATTTCTTCTTTTGTTCAGAGTAAAAGCCAAGGCCCTAAATGGTCAAGCTCCCTGTTTTCTGTTTTGTTTCATCTGCTGCTTTAACTGTCTCACTCCACTCCAGCATACTGGCTGTTCCTTCTGCCTGGAACACCCTTCTTTCAGGTAGCCACACAGCTAACTCTCTCATCGGCTTTAAGGCTTTGCTCAAATGTCACCTCAGTAAGGTCTACTATGACTATTCTGTTTAAAATTGTATACCCACTCCCATCCTGACTGCACTTCCAATCCTCCTGGCTTGCTTTACTTTTTCTCTGTTTTTATAGCTCTTATACCTTCTAATAAATTGTGTAATTTACTTATTAATTTTATTGTTGATTACCTGTGTCCCCCCAATTTTCTTTTTTTTTTTTTTTTGTTCTATCAGTTTATTGCTACCAACCCATCTCCCTCCACCCTCATGCACTCATGCTCAGTCGTGTAACCCCATAGACTGCTGTCCACCAGGCTCCTCTGTCCATGGACTTTTCCAGGCAAGAATACTAGAGTGGGTTGCCATTTCCTTCTCCACCCCCCCAATTTTCTAACATAAAAGTCACAAGAGCAAGGATCTTTGTTTTTATTTGGAGACTATATCCTAAGCCATTGGAACAGTGCCTGGCACATAGTAGGCCTTTACTAAGTATTTGTTGAATGAATAGTGAATGAATGAATTTTTTTGTCTTAGCACAGATTGGATAAAATTTCTATGATTAGAAAGCTGTTCCTTTAGTCCAGTGGTTCTCAAAATCCAGTTCTTCAGATTAGTAATTTTATCATCTCCTTGGAACTTATTAGAAATGCAATTTTGAGGCCTCAACCCAGACCTACTGAATCAGAAACTCTGGGTCAGTGCCCAGCAATCTGTTTTAACAAGCCTCCCGTGCTTCTGACTCACCTAAAGTTTGAGAACTAGCTTTCTAGTCTAACATGTACAAGTAGGAGAAGGCAAAAAATCATGCAAAATATGGAGGATATTTTCATTGCTTAGTTTAGTTCTGTTTTTTAAATGGTATGGTTTTAAAATATCTAATTATGCAGGTCCTTTTATAATCTTTTGTGCTTCATGTAACACTTTAAAAATTTGACAAAGCACTTTCATTACTTAATTTAATCTTCACAGTCCTATATGCCAGGGCTATTTTTCTTTGAAAGAGAAGCAAAAGGAATCTCAGAAGGTTAGTGACCTACTCAGGATTGTGTACTAGCATCTGAGCAGAGCCATTATTTAAAAGTAGTTTCTAATGTCACATTCCATGTTCTTTCCCTGGATCACAGTACAACCTACCAGCATTGCCTTTTATTAAAAACACTGATAGTTTTGAGAAAATGTATAAATAAGTAAGCAATAATTACAATAATAATAATAGTAAAGAATGACCTGATGTATCCTCTTCAGGTGATTCATTTTAGGGAGGTAATCAAAATGTGTTTAAAATTTATATAGGAATATATTCAAAGTATTCATTCTTTCAGTATATATTTGTTGCATACCTACTGTGTGCCAGACACTGCTTTAGGCACTGAGGATATAGGAGTAACCAAAAGAGAGCTGATTTATGGAGTTTATATTGTAGTTGGAGGAGATAGAAAATAATCAAATACATACATCTATATTATTATTTTTATGTTATTATAATTTTTAAAAACTTGAACAGGGTACTGGTTAAATAAATTATGACATCTATACAGTAGAATAATGCTCTTATATAAAGTAGAATGTAAAGGATACAAAATTATGTGCATACTGTATATTTCCAATTTTGCTCCTTCCCAAATTTTTATAATTTAAAAAAGTTTTTAATAAGTGTGATTCAGTCTTGACCTACAGTCTTAAAATTATGGTCATACTCATTAAAATTGTTTTGCCAATTTCTATTGGAATTTCTATAATGTCTTTATTTTTTTTTTTTTTCATGAACTCTGGAATTTCTATAATGTCTTTAAAAATGCAGCATTATTTTTCATTTCCTTAACCAACATAAAGTGTGTCATTAAGTTTGAATTAATATGTAGCTATCAGGTTAAATAATTTTTTTTCATTTTATATATTTTTATTATGAGAATGCAATCCATGAACAGTTATAAAACTGGTTACTTTTCTTTTTGTAAGAAGTGATCATAACCTCAAGTACTTTTTAATTTCTTCTTTAGGGGTTAGAATTGCAAGAGACATCCTGTCACACTGCTGAAGCTCGAAGAGTTGACGAAGTTTTTGAAAGTGCCTTTGAACAAGAAGAATATGTAAAACTATGTTCCATTAATGAACACTTTGGAAATGTTTTGACACCCTGTACTGTGTTGCCTGTGAAACTCTATTCTGATGCCAGGAATGTCCTGTCTGGCATAATTGATTCTCATGATAACTTAAAAGAATTTAAATGTGACCTTGTTAAAGTACTTGTATGGATACTTGTTCAGTACTGTTCTAGAAGGCCTAGCATGCTGGAGAATGTTCACAAAACTGAAAATAAAGGAAAAGCATCTCTAATAATCCTGCCTGCTTTGAATACTGAACCACAAACTGAATCTCCAGAAGACACAGATAGTTTAAATTCAGAAAATTTGGATGATTGGTCTGATGATGTTTTTGGCGAAGAGCCAACTATCAAAAAAGGAAAAGATGAAAAAGATCAGTTGAAAGTATTGCCAGGTATAAATTTGCCTATTCCCGGATCAGTAGAATCACAGAATGTTGAAAGTCATTCTACAAACACCGAAAAGAGTCTTTACCAAGCAGTTGCACTTGGATACCCTGCCATTGACAAAGGAAAACAGGAAGCGATGGCATTTATCCCTCTCATGGAGTTCAGTTGTTCTCATTCTCACTTATTAAGCTTGCCTGAAGAGTGGATGTCTAACTGTTTGCCTGATTCTAAAATGAAGGAGATGAGTTCATTATTTCCAGAAGACTGGTACCAGTTTATTTTAAGGCAGTTGAAATGTTTTCCTTCAAAAGAAAATGCCTCAAATGTAGTGGAAGAAATTGCAAAGGACAGAGTTCTAAAAGACTTTTATGTTCATGCAGTAATGACTTGTTACTTTAGTTTGTTTGGGGTAGACAATATGATTCCTAGTCCTGGTCATATATTGAGAGTTTACAGTGGTGTTTTGCCTTGGTCTCTTGCCTTGGATTGGCTCACAGAAAAACCAGACCTGTTCCAACTAGCCCTGAAAGCTTTCAGGTAGTTTATTTTGATTACATACAAGTTTTAATATTGGCGGGAAAATGTTGATTTTTTTAAAAAATAACTTAAAAAAAAATAACTTAGAAGGAGATGCTCTTCCATTTTTAATTTTAAAAAATGATCACTTTCCCAAAAATGAAAAAAAAATGCTTGGTATGTACTATGATTATATCAGGAATACACTTAAACATTATGTACTACTTTTTTTTTATATGGAGCATCTATGTTTTGTATGGCTTTCTGGATTTTTTTGCTTTAACTCTTATCATGTCTCTTTTTCTCTGAAATATGTATGATTGTAATTTAATATCTTAAAAATATTGATCAAACTTAAAATTCTTTGTGTCTCCATTTTTTAAGGTACACTCTGAAACTAATGATCGATAAAGCAAGTTTGGGTCCAATAGAAGACTTTAAAGAGTTGATTAACTGCCTTGAAGAATATGAAAGTGACTGGTACATAGGTTTGGTATCTGATGAAAAGTGGAAGGAAGCAGTTTTACAAGAAAAACCATACTTGTTTTCTCTGGGATATGATCCTAATATGGTAAGGTTAAAAATGTGTTCTTAAACATTTTTGAATATAAATCTTAAAGAATAGAAATCAGTTATAAAGTATTTAACCTCAGTGATGGAGATAACGTTCTAGGTATAAATATATCGATTATATTGGGACTTCCCTGGTGGTCAAGTGGTTAAGACTCCATACTCCCAATGTAGGCAGCACAGGTTCAACCCTGGTTGGGGAACTAAAATCCCACATGCCACACAGTACAGCCAAAAATTAAAAGAATAAATAATCAACATCCTAAAAGAAAGGGCAGATTCTTAGAAAGGTACAATCTCCCAAGACTGAACCAGAAACACAAACTATGAACTGAGATTGAAACTGTGATTTTAAAATGCACAAGAAACAGAAGTTCAAGACCAGATAGCTTCACAGGTAAATTCTGTCATTTAGAGAAGAGGTCACACCTATCCATCTGAAACTCTTCCAGAAAATTGCAGAGGAAGGAACACTGCTAAGCTCATTCTGTGAGGCCACCACCTGATACCCAAACCAGACAAAGATACCATTAAAAAAAAAAAAAAAAAAAACAGGCCAGAACAAAAACTCTAGATTCCTGGTTGGTGACCTCATCAATGTACTGGAAGGATAAGGCACCTTGACTCCATAGGGAGAGGGCTTGGAAGCTCTGCAGAACCTCCCAGACCTCATCCAAAACTACAAGTGTCTTTAACAAGATTCTCCCTCTACCAGTGGTTAATGACTGGGACACCTTAACAAGGAGGAACCTCCACAATAAAGAAGAACCACAAACTTCCAGCATACAGAAAGGCCACCCCAAACACAGCAACCTAAATAAGATGAAAAGGCAGAGAAATATTCAGCAGGTAAAGGAACATGATCAAATCCCACCAAACCAAACAAAAGAGGAGGAGATAGGGAGTCTAACTGAAAAAGAATTCAGAATATTGATAGTAAAAATGATGCAAAATTTTGAAAACAAAATAGAGTTACAGGTAAATAGTCTGGAGACAAGGATTGAGAAGATGCAAGAAAAGTTTAACAAGGACCTAGAAGAAATAAATAGTAATGAATAATGCAGTAACTGAGATCAAAAGCATTCTGGAGGGAACCAACAGTAGAATAACTGAGGCAGAAGATAGGATAAGTGAGGTGGAAGATAGAATGGTGGAAATAAATGAAGCAGAGAGGAAAAAAGAATTAAATGAGGACAACCTCAGAGACCTCTGGCACAATGTTAAATACCCCAACATTCAAATCATAGGAGTCCCAGGAGAAGACAACAAAAAGAAAGGCCATGAGAAAATACTTGAGGAGATAATAGTTGAAAACTTCCCTAAAATGGAGAAGGAAATAGCTACCCAAGTCCAAGAAACCCAGAGAGTCCCAAAGAGGATAAACCCAAGGTGAAACACCCCAAGACACATATTAATCAAGTTAACAAAGATCAAACACAACAAATATTAAAAGCAGTAAGGGAAAAGCAACAAATAACCCACAAGGGGATTCCCATAAGGATAACAGCTGATCTTTCAATAGAAACTCTTCAAGGCAGAAGGGAATAGCAGGACATACTTAAAGTGATGAAAGAGAAAAACTTACAAACCAGATTACTGTACCCAGCAAGGGTCTCATTCACATATGAAGGAGAGATCAAAAGCTTTACAGATAAGCAAAAGCTCAGAGAATTCAGCACCACCACACCAGCTCTTCAGCAAATGCTAAAGGATCTTCTCTGGACAGGAAACATAGAAAAGGTTTATAAACTCAAACCCAAAACAACAAAGTAAATGACAATAGGATCATACTTATCAATAATTACCTTAAACGTAAATGGGTTGAATGCCCCAACCAAAAGACAAAGACTGGCTGAATGGATACAAAAAACAACCCCTATATATGCTGTCTACAAGAGACCCACCTTAAACCTAGGGACACATACAGACTTAAAGTGAAGGGCTAGAAAAAGATATTTCATGCAAATGGAGACCAAAAGAAAGCAGGATTAGCAATACTCATATCAGATAAAATAGACTTTGAAATAAAGGCCATGAAAAGAGACAAAGAAGGACACTACATAATGATCAAAGGATCAATCCAAGAAGATATAACAATTATAAATATATATGCACCCAACATAGGAGCACCACAATATGTAAGGCAAATGCTAACAAATATGGAAGGGAAAATTAACAGTAACATAATAATAGTGGGAGACTTTAATACCCCACTCACACCTATGGATAGATCAACTAAACAGAAAATTAGCAAGGAAACACAAACTTTAAATGATACAATGGACCAGTTAGACCTAATTGATATCTATAGGACATTTCACCCTAAAACAATGAATTTCACCTTTTTCTCAAGTGCACACAGAACCTTCTCCAGGATCACATCCTGGGCCATAAATCTAGCCTTGGTAAATTCAAAAAAATTGAAATCATCTCAAACATCTTTTCTGATCACAATGTGGTAAGATTAGATGTCAACTACAGGGGAAGAAAAACTATTAAAAATACAAACATATGGATCTAAACAACATACTTCTGAATAACCAACAAATCACAGAAGAAATCAAAAAAGAAATCAAAATATGCATAGAAACGAATGAAAATGAAAACACAACAACCCAAAACCTATGGGATTCAGTAAAAGCAGTGCTAAGGGGAAGGTTCATAGCAATACAAGCATACTTCAAGGAACAGGAGAGAAAACAAATAACCTAACTCTATACCTAAAACAACTAGAAAAGGAAGAAATTAAGAACCCCAGTGTTAGTAGAAGGAAAGAAATCACAAAAATTAGGGCAGAAATAAACGCAAAAGAAACAAAAGAGACCATAGCAAAAATCAACAAAACTAAAAGCTGGTTCTTTAGAAGTTAAATAGACAAACCATTAGCCTGACTCATCAAGAAACAAAGGGAGAAGAATCAAATCAACAAACTTATAAATGAAAATGGAGAAATCACAACAACACAGAAATACAAACGATCATAAGAGACTACTATCAGCAACTATATGCCAATAAAATGGACAACTTGGAAGAAATGGACAAATTCTTAGAAAACTATAACTTTCCAAAACTGAACCAGGAAGAATTAGAAAATCTTAACAGACCCACCACAAGGACAGAAATCGAAACAGTAATCAGAAATCTTCCAACAAACAAAAGCCTAGGACCAGATGGCTTCACAGCTGAATCCTACCAAAAATTTAGAGAAGAGCTAACACCTATTCTACTCAAACTCTTCCAGAAAATTGCACAGAAAGGTAAACTTCCAAACTCATTCTATGAGGCCACCATCACCCTAATACCAAAACCAGACAAAGATGCCACAAAAAAAGAAAACTACAGGCCAGTATCACCGATGAACATAGATGCAAAAATCCTTAATAAAATTCTAGCAAACAGAATCCAACAACATATTAAAAAGATCATACATCATGATCCAAGTGGGCTTTATCCCAAGGATGCAAGGATTCTTCAATATTCACAAATCAATCAATGTGATACACATTAGCAAAAGATAAAAACCATATGATTATCTCAATAGATGCAGAGAAAGCCTTTGACAAAATTCAGTATCCAAAAAAAAAAAAAAAAATTCAACATCCATTTATGGTAAAAACCCTCCAGAAAGCAGGCATAGAAGGAACATACCTCAACATATAAAAGCCATATATATGATAAACCTACAGCAAACATTTCCCCTAAAGTCAGGAACAAGACAAGGATGCCCACTCTCACCACTACTATTCAACATAGTTTTGGCCACAGCAATCAGGGAAGAAAAAGAAATAAAAGGAATCCAGATTGGAAAAGAAGAAGTAAAACTCTCACTGTTTGCAGATGACATGATCCTCTGCATAGAAAATCCTAAAGACTCCACCAGAAAATTACTAGAGCTAATCAATGAATACAGTAAAGTTGCAGGATATAAAATTAACACACAGAAATCCCTTGTATTCCTATACACTAACAATGAGAAAACAGAAATTAAGGAAACAGTTCCATTCAGCATTGCAATGAAAAGAATAAAATACTTAGGAATAAATCTACCTAAAGAAACAAAAGACCTATCTATAGAAAACTATAAAACACTGAAGAAAGAAATCAAAGATGACACAAATAGATGGAGAAATATACCATGTTCATGAATCGAAAGAATCAATATAGTGAAAATTAGTATACTACCCAAAGCAATCTATAGATTCAGTGCAATCCCTAATCAAGCTACCAATGGGATTTTCCAGAGAATTAGAACAAATAATTTCACAATTTCTATGGAATTACAAAAAACCTCGAATAGCCAAAGCAATCTTGAGGAAGAATGGAAGTGGAGGAATCAATCTGCCTGACCTCAGGCTATACTACAAAGCAGCAGTCATCAAGACAGTATGGTACTGGCACAAAGACAGAAACATAGATCAGTGGAACAAAATAGAAAGCCCAGAGATAAATCCACGCACCTATGGACACCTTATCCTTGACAAAGGAGGCAAGAATATACAATGGAGAAAAGACAATCTCTTTAACCTCTTTAACAGTGCTGGGGAAACTGGTCAACCACTTGTAGAAGAATGAAACTAGAACACTTTCTAACAGCATACACAAAAATAAACTAAAAATGGATTAAAGATCTAAATGTAAGACCAGAAACTATAAAACTCCTAGAGGAAAACATATGCAAAACACTCTGACATAAATCATAGCAGGATTATCTATGACCCACCTCCCAGAGTAATGGAAATAAAAGCAAAAATAAACAAATGGGACCTAATTAATCTTAAATGCTTTTGCACAACAAAAGAAACTAGAAGCAAGGTGAAAAGATAACCTTCAGAATGGGAGAAAATAATAGCAAATGAAGCAACTGACAAAGAATTAATCTCAAAAATATATAAGCAACTCCTGAAGCTCAATTCCAGAAAAATAAGTGACCCAATCCAAAAATGGGCCAAAGAACTAAACAGACATTTCTCCAAAGAAGAGATACAAATGGCTAACAAACACATGAAAAGAGGATGCTCAACATCACTCATTATCAGAGAAATGCAAATCAAAACCACAATGAGGTACCATCTCACGCTGGACAGCATGGCAGCTATCAAAAAGTCTACAAATAACAAATGCTGGAGAAGGTGCGGAGAAAAAGAACCCTCTTACACTGTTGGTGGGAATGCAAACTAGTACAGCCACTATGGAGAACAATGTGGAGATTCCTTAAAAAACTGGAAATAGAACTGCCATACGACCCAGCAATCCCACTGCTGGGCATACACACCAAGGAAACCAGAATTGAGAGAGACACGTGTACCCCAGTGTTCATTGCAGCACTGTTTACAATAGCCAGGACATGGAAGCAACCTAGATGTCCATCGGCATATGAATGGATAAGAAAGTTGTAGTACCAAAAAAAGAAAGCTGTGGTACATATACACAATGGAATATTACTCAACTGTTAAAAAGAATGCATTTGAATCAGTTCTAATGAGGTGGATGTAACTGGAACCTATTATACAGAGTGAAGTAAGTCAGAAAGAAAAGCACCAAAACAATATATTAACTCATATATATGGAATTTAGAAAGATGGTAATGATGACCCTATATGTGATACACAGATGTAAAGAACAGACTATTGGACTTTGTAGGAGAAGGTGAGGGTGGGATGATTTGAGAGACTAGCATTGAAACATGAATATTATCATATGTGAAATAGATCACCAGTCCAGGTTTGATGCATGAGGCAGGTGCTCAGGGTTGGTGCACTGGGATAACCCTGAGGGATGGGATGGGAAGGCAGTGGGAGGGAGGGTAAGGATGGGGAACACATGTACACCCATGGCTGATTCATGTCAATGTATGGCAAAAACCACCACAGTATTGTAATTAGCCTCCAAAAAAATAAAACAGGCCAGTATCAATGATGAACATAGATGTAAAAATTTTCATTGAAATACTAGTCCACTTATCCCAACAATACATTTAGAAGATCATATACCATGATCAAGTGGGATTTTTCTGAGGAATGCAAGGATTCTTTAATATCCACAAAAAAATAAATGTGATACACTACATTAACAAATTAAAATATTTGATAATCTCAATAAATGCAGAAAAGGGTTTTGACAAAATTCACCATCCATTTATGGTAAATACTTTCCAGAAGGTAGGGGTATAAAGGGAACATACCTCAACATAATAAAGGCCACATATGACACTCGTAGCTAACATCATACTCATGGTATCAGGGAACATGAAAAATGTTCGGTATTGCCAGTTACTAGAGAAACATAAATCAAAACTGCAATGAGATATCACCTCAGACCAGTCAAAATAGCGAATATCAAAAAAATCCACAAATAATAAATGCTGGAGAGAGTGTGGAGAGTTCAAGGAACCCTCTTATATTGTTGGTGGGGAGGTAAATAGGTACAGCCACTATGGAGAGCAATACAAAAGTTCCTTAAAGAACTAAAAATAGTTACCATATGATCCAGTAATCCTAGTCCTGGACATATATCTGAAAGAAGACAAAAACTCTAATCAAGAAGATCCATGCACCCTAGTGTTATAGCAGCACTCTTTACCAATAGCCAAGACATGGAAGCAACCTAAATATCCACTGACAGCTGAATGGATAAAGATGTACACACACACGAATACTACTCAACCATTAGTGGTTGCTTATGACTGGGGGAATTAGGGATAGGAGGGTGATAGCTTAAGAGTACAGTTTCTTTTTGAGGTCCTGAAAATATCCAGAAATTGTGAAGATGGTTACACATATCTGAATATACTAAAACACCATTAAATTATTTGGAATATGAAATATATCTCAATAATTGGATGATTGTTCACTGACTAATATTTATGACTTACATTTTGCTGAGGCCACATGGAGTGAGGGAATAGAGAAGAAAGTAAGAAGTGAGTACAGTGTCTGTCAGGAAATTTTTTTATTTCACGCTTAGTCGGAGAGCAACCAAATAGAAGTGATTCTTGATTTTGAAGACAAGCAACTCGTGTACATTTTGATATACCACTTTCTATTTAAGTTTGCTTAACTACAATGGAGTTTTTCTCTAAGTTTATAAATAAAGGCCTGAATATAATCTTCTCTTCTTTTTCTTTGCCTCCAACCTCCTTTCTTCTTTACAGGGAGTTTACACTGGGAGAGTACTTACCCTTCAAGAATTATTGATCCATGTTGGGAAGTTAAATGCTGAAGCTGTTAGAGGTCAGTGGGCCAATCTTTCATGGGAATTGCTTTATGCCACAAATGATGATGAGGAACGTTATAGTATACAAGCTCATCCACTACTTTTAAGGAACCTTACAATACAAGCAGCTGATCCTCCCCTGGGATATCCAATTTATTCTTCAAAACCTCTCCATATACATTTGGTTTAGAGGCCATTTGACTTGTAAATGTATTGTGAGCAAATGAGATGTGTTTATTTTTTCATTCTAGAAAAGTTATCATTGTGATTCCTTGTACTTCACTGGACTTCCCTCTCTCCTCCCACAAGTCAGATGCCTGAGAAAAGCTAAGCTCTATAAAGTTGATTTTCTTAGATAACGTAGTGGTATAAAACAACAACTTTATGTATAACATAAAAGTTAGAATTAGTTGGCCAATATTTGTGCCCTATGGATTGTGGTAGGCTTTGGTAAATATAAAACATTTGTATAAGATTATAAAATGAATTTTTTAATGCTTTCTTTAATGTGTGATAAGTGACTTGCCTTAGAGTAGTCAACAACTATGTAATTTTTACATGCTTAAAAGATATACATATCAGTGTTTTTTATGTAATAATAATGGATCCTACTGAAGGTTACAAAATGTATATATATTTATTTGAAATATATTAAATTTTATAGTATTTTCAAACTTTGTGCTATTTATTTTAACATTTAACATGCTCTGAATGTTTTCATATAATCTATTCAGTTTCTTTTCATATACTTCAATTCAGAAACCTTAAAAACTTTGAATAAAGTCTCTTCCAAAAATTTTTAAAATTTTTTTCTAAATATCCTTTTGATATATTTAAAAGGAAAAGGGTTCATCCCATTCATCATGTGAATACTTAGCAGAATTAGCAACATTAAGGTAATCTGATTATGACTGTTAGAGGCCATTCTGTAGATCTGGCTCATTGTGCATTTCTTTTCCACTGAATATACTGATTCTGAAGAATCACTTGCCCAATACGACTACCAGTTACTATTGTCTTAAGTTGTTTGAACTCAAGCCAAAAACAGATAGGAGAAAAATTTTCATAATGTGATCAGGATTTTATTTTCATTCTTTTGCTGCTTAGGAACTTTTTACAGGAACTTACAAGGAGGATAAATAATGAATCTGCATCATTTGAGATGAATTTTCTCTACACCTTTATTTTCCTCTATGTTGTTGTTCAGTCTCTCAGTCGTGTCCAACTCTTTGTGACCCCATGGATTGCAGCATACCAGGCTTCCCTGTCCTTTACAAACTCCCAGAGCTTGCTCAAACTCATGTCCATTGAGTTGGTGATGGCATCCAACCATCTAATTCTCTGTCATCCCCTTCTCCTCCTGCCTTCAGTCTTTCCCAGCATTAGGGTCTTTTCTCATGAGTCAGCTCTTCACATCAGATGGCCAAAGTATTGGAGCTTCAGCTTCAGCATCAGTCCTTCCAATGAATATTCAGTACTGATTTCCTTTAGGATGGACTGGTTGGATCTCCTTGTAGTCCAAGGGACTCTCAAGAGTCTTCTCCAACACCACAGTTCAAAAACATCAATTCTTTGGCACTCAGCCTTCTTTATGGTCCAACTCTGGAAAAACCATAGCTTTGATATATGGACCTTTGTTGGCAAAGTAATGTCTCTGCTTTTTAATATACTGTCATATTTTTAATATGGTGGTCATAGCTTTTCTTCCAAGGAGCAAGCATTTTTTAATTTCACGGCTGCAGTCACCATCTGCAGTGATTTTTGAGCCCAAGAAAATAAAGTCTCTCACTGTTTCAGTTGTTTCCCCATCTATTTGCCATGAAGTGATGGGACCAGATGCCATGAGCTTAGTTTTCTGAATGTTGAATTTTAAGCCAACTTTTTCACTGTCCTTTCACCTTCATCAAGAGGCTCTTTAGTTCCTCTTCACTTTCTGCCATAAGAGTGGTGTCATCTGCAGTTCTGAGGTTATTGATATTTCTCCTGGCAATCTTGATTCCAGCTATGCTTCATCCAGCCCAGCATTTTGTATGATGTACTCTGCATATAAGTTAAATAAGCAGGGTGACAATATACAGCCTTGACGTATTCCTTTCCCAATTTGGAACCAGTCCATTGTTCCATGTCTGGTTCTAGCTGTTACTTCTTGACCTGCATACAGATTTCTCAGGATGCAAGTAAGGCAGTCTGGTATTCCCATCTCTTTAAGAATCTTCCACAGTTTGTTGAGATCCACACAGTCAAAGGCTTTAGCGTAATCAAAGATGCAGATGTTTTCCTGAAATTCTCTTGCTTTTTCTATAATCCAACGAATGTGGCAATTTGATCTCTGGTTCCTCTGCCTTTTCTAAATCCAGCTTGAACATCAGGAAGTTCTTGGTTCACGTACTGTTGAAGCCTAGCTTGGAGAATTTTGAGCATTACTTTACTAGTATGTGAAATGAATGCAATTGTGCAGGAGTTTGAACATTCTTTGGCATTGCCTTTCTTTGAGATTGGAATGAAAACTGACCTTTTCCAGTCCTGTGGCTGTTGCTGAGTTTTCCAAATTTCCTGGCATATTCAGTGCAGCACTTTCACAGTAGCATCATAGGATTTGAAATAGCTCAGCTGGAATTCCATCACCTCTACTAGCTTTGTTTGTAGTGATGCTTCCTAAGGACTACTTCACTTTGCATTCCAGAATATCTGGCTCTAGGTGAGTGATCACACCATCATGGTTATCTGGGTCATTAAGATATCTTTTGCATAGTTGGTCTGTGTATTCTTGCCACCTTTTCTTAATATCTTCTGCTTCTGTTACGCCCATACCATTTCTGTCCTTTATTGTGCCTTTATTCTACCTTTATTCTGTCCTTTATTGTTTTCATCTATAGTATCCTTTATTTAGTCTGTAGTAGCCTCCTGGCTTGGGAGTACAATAATACATTCTCTATAGTAATGACTGAAATTATTTGAAATGTACCAATTAGGTTTTTATTACTCTTATTCCTTTATTATGTGGAACAGTTCAGTACAGCAATGTTAAAGGATACTTCTTTGGACTAATTTCAGTTAATGAATTCACAAGATTTGTGTGTTAGTCATTTTGGGGAAAGCAATATAGTATAGTTATTAAAATGGGATTTGGTGTTACATCTGAGTTTGGATCTCAGGCTTATGATTTATGTAATTGAGATGTATTAGCTGGAAAAAAAAATACATATATATACATATAGACAGAGAAGTCTGGCGGGCTACAGTCCATGGAGTTGCAAAAGTTGAACACGACTCAGTAACTAAACAGCAACAGTACATACATACACACACACATATATTTATTATGTATATATCTTTTTTGTCACTGACGGAAATTTTCTCATATCATTAAGAAACACTAATTATCCGTTTTAGTGATCATATAACTTTGATAGATATAAATAACAGAGTATTAGAGTATCCCTCAAATAATAGGCATTTTAAGTGGTTTAAAGATTTACACTACTATAATAGTGCCATGCCACGCTTTCCCTTTACCATGGATTCTTCTCAAACTGCCACAATGTCTCCATTCATTCATGGCCAAGTTTTCTCACCTTCATTCACTTATCAAAGTGTTCCTGTTTGGATTCCATTTCTACTGTTCCCCCAAAATAAAGTTTTTATTAAACTCATTATTTACTTTCATATCATCAAACCAACTACAGTTGACCCTTGAACAACGTAGGTTTGAACTGTGCAGGTTCACTTGTACATGGATTCTTTTCATTAGTAAATGCTAAGCTACTACAGGTCTGAAATCGTTTTCATGGAAACATAGGGCCTACTATAAATTATATACAGCACTGTTCAAGGGTGCACTATAGTTACTTTTATGTTCCTGTCTTTTTTTTTTTTTTTTAAACTTTACATAATTGTATTAGTTTTGCCAAATATCAAAATGAATCCATCACAGGTATACATGTGCTCCCCATCCTGAACCCTCCTCCCTCCTGCCTCCCCATACCATCCCTCTGGGTCGTCCCAGTGCACTAGCCCCAAGCATCCAGTATCGTGCATTGAACCTGGACTGGCATCTCGTTTCATACATGATATTTTACATGTTTCAATGCCATTCTCCCAAATCTTCCCACCCTCTCCCTCTCCCACAGAGTCCATAAGACTGTTCCATACATCAGCGTCACTTTTGCTGTCTCGTACACAGGGTTATTGTTATCATCTTTCTAAATTCCATATATATGCGTTAGTATACTGTATTGGTGTTTTTCCTTCTGGCTTACTTCACTCTGTATAATAGGCTCCAGTTTCATCCACCTCATTAGAACTGATTCAAATGTATTCTTTTTAATGGCTGAGTAATACTCCATTGTGTATATGTACCACAGCTTTCTTATCCATTCATCTGCTGATGGACATCTAGGTTGCTTCCATGTCCTGGCTATTATAAACAGTGCTGCGATGAACATTGGGGTACATGTGTCTCTTTCCCTTCTGGTTTCCTCAGTGTGTATACCCAGCAGTGGGACTGCTGGATCATAAGGCAGTTCTATTTCCAGTTTTTTAAGGAATCTCCACACTGTTCTCCATAGTGGCTGTACTAGTTTGCATTCCCACCAACAGTGTAAGAGGGTTCCCTTTCCTCCACACCCTCTCCAACATTTATTATTTGTAGACTTTTGGATCGCAGCCATTCTGACTGGTGTGAAATGGTACCTCATAGTGGTCTTGATTTGCATTTCTCTGATAATGAGTGATGTTGAGCATCTTTTCATGTGTTTGTTAGCCATCTGTATGTCTTCTTTGGAGAAATGTCTATTTAGTTCTTTGGCCCATTTTTTGATTGGGTCATTTATTTTTCTGGAGTTGAGCTGGAGGAGTTGCTTGTTTATTTTTGAGATTAGTTGTTTGTCAGTTGCTTCATTTGCTATTATTTTCTCCCATTCTGAAGGCTGTCTTTTCACCTTGCTGACAGTTTCCTTTGATGTGCAGAAGCTTTTAAGGTTAATTAGGTCCCATTTGTTTATTTTTGCTTTTATTTCCGATATTCTGGGAGGTGGGTCATAGAGGATCCTGCTGTGATGTATGTTGGAGAGTGTTTTGCCTATGTTCTCCTCTAGGAGTTTTATAGTTTCTGGTCTTATGTTTAGATCTTTAATCCATTTTGAGTTTATTTTTGTGTATGGTGTTAGAAAGTGTTCTAGTTTCATTATTTTACAAGTGGTTGACCAGTTTTCCCAGCACCACTTGTTAAAGAGATTGTCTTTAATCCATTGTATATTCTTGCCTCCTTTGTCAAAGATAAGGTGTCCATATGTGCGTGGATTTATCTCTGGGCTTTCTATTTTGTTCCATTGATCTATATTTCTGTCTTTGTGCCAGTACCATACTGTCTTGATAACTGTGGCTTTGTAGTAGAGCCTGAAGTCAGGTAGGTTGATTCCTCCAGTTCCATTCTTCTTTCTCAAGATCGCTTTGGCTGTTCGACGTTTTTTGTATTTCCATACAATTGTGAAATTATTTGTTCTAGCTCTGTGAAGAATACTGTTGGTAGCTTGATAGGGATTGCATTGAATCTATAGATTGCTTTGGGTAGTATACTCATTTTCAGTATATTGATTCTTCCAATCCATGAACATGGTATATTTCTCCATCTATTAGTGTCCTCTTTGATTTCTTTCACCAGTGTTTTATAGTTTTCTATATATAGGTCTTTAGTTTCTTTAGGTAGATATATTCCTAAGTATTTTATTCTTTCCGTTGCAATGGTGAATGGAATTGTTTCCTTAATTTCTCTTTCTGTTTTCTCATTATTAGTGTATAGGAATGCAAGGGATTTCTGTGTGTTGATCTTATATCCTGCAACTTTACTATAGTCATTGATTAGTTCTAGTAATTTTCTGGTGGAGTCTTTAGGGTTTTCTATGTAGAGGATCATGTCATCTGCAAATAGTGAGAGTTTTACTTCTTCTTTTCCAATTTGGATTCCTTTTATTTCTTTTTCTGCCCTGATTGCTGTGGCCAAAACTTCCAAAACTATGTTGAATAGTAATGGTGAAAGTGGGCACCCTTGTCTTGTTCCTGACTTTAGAGGAAATGCGTTCAATTTTTCACCATTGAGGATAATGTTTGCTGTGGGTTTGTCATATATAGCTTTTATTATGTTGAGGTATGTTCCTTCTATTCCTGCTTTCTAGAGAGTTTTTATCATAAATGGGTGTTGAATTTTGTCAAAGGCTTTCTCTGCATCTATTGAGATAATCATATGGTTTTTATTTTTCAATTTGTTAATGTGGTGTATTACATTGATTGATTTGCGGATATTGAAGAATCCTTGCATCCCTGGGATAAAGCCCACTTGGTCATGGTGTATGATCTCTTTAATGTGTTGTTGGATTCTGGTTGCTAGAATTTTGTTAAGGATTTTTGCATCTATGTTCATCAGTGATATTGGCCTGTAGTTTTCTTTTTTTGTGGGATCTTTGTCAGGTTTTGGTATTAGGGTGATGGTGGCCTCATAGAATGAGTTTGGAAGTTTACCTTCCTCTGCAATTTTCTGGAAGAGTTTGAGCAGGATAGGTGTTAGCTCTCCTCTAAATTTTTGGTAGAATTCAGCTGTGAAGCCATCTGGACCTGGACTTTTGTTTGCTGGAAGATTTTTGATTACAGTTTCAATTTCCGTGCTTGTGATGGGTCTGTTAAGATTTTCTATTTCTTCCTGGTCAAGTTTTGGAAAGTTGTACTTTTCTAAGAATTTGTCCATTTCTTCCACGTTGTCCATTTTATTGGCATATAATTGTTGATAGTAGTCTCTTATGATCCTTTGTATTTCTGTGTTGTCTGTTGTGATCTCTCCATTTTCATTTCTAATTTTATTGATTTGATTTTTCTCCCTTTGTTTCTTGATGAGTCTGGCTAATGGTTTGTCAATTTTATTTATCCTTTCAAAGAACCAGCTTTTGGTTTTGTTGATTTTTGCTATGGTCTCTTTTGTTTCTTTTGCATTTATTTCTGCTCTAATTTTTAAGATTTCTTTCCTTCTACTAACCCTGGGGTTCTTCATTTCTTCCTTTTCTAGTTGCTTTAGGTGTAGAGTTAGGTTATTTATTTGACTTTTTTCTTGTTTCTTGAGGTGTGCCTGTATTGCTATGAACTTTCCCCTTAGGAGTGCTTTTACCGTGTCCCACAGGTTTTGGGTTGTTGTGTTTTCATTTTCATTCGTTTCTATGCATTTTGATTTCTTTTTTGATTTCTTCTATGATTTGTTGGTTATTCAGCAGCGTGTTGTTCAGCCTCCATATGTTGGAATTTTTAATAGTTTTTCTCCTGTAATTGAGATCTAATCTTACTGCATTGTGGTCAGAAAAGATGCTTGGAATGATTTCTATTTTTTTGAATTTACCAAGGCTAGCTTTA